>NC_090930.1:234544703-234844703 GCF_040938575.1 Ambystoma mexicanum | reverse complement strand
GCAATACACATATTCATGGAATGCTTTGTGAACCATAGCAGAGGTCTAGTACATGGACAAACATTATTGCCCTGATTATGTGCCTGATTTACAGTTTTTCAATGTGATGTTAAAAACAATGTGATAAATATGCACACCATTATTTACATGTTAAGCACTAAAAGTGCAATTGTAGTTCTATTTTCCAAATCGTAAGTGGAAGGATACATGTAGAAGGACACAACTAACACAATGCAAAGTAGTGTGAGCCTAGAAATTGATCCAAGTATACACAGTGCAATATGTGTTGTGACATAATCACCTGCATGTAGTTATCGTTTACCACAGGCATACATAGTATTATTGTATATGATGTGTAGACAATTTGAAGCTTCTCAGAAAAGAAAGCTGCTCCTGCGTGTGGGTGTCTCTGTGTGTGTCAAATTGTCTGTGGTGGACTGCCAAAATATGCAGCACAAAAAGTAAGGTTCAAGCATGATTTATGAGTAATAATCAGGTGTTTAGGAAAAAGATACATAGAGATAGTGACTTATCATCAACTAAAGAGAGGGCACCTCATTTGGAATGGTCTGTTTCAAAGCTTTGGGATGGGTTCAACTTTAAGGTGCCAGGCTCTTTATTCTAATAGGGCTACTGGGCTAACCCAGATTCTCGAAGTTCAACCCAGTCTTAGAGATATAGAATTCCAACACACGTCTTTCTGAATATCACAGACAAAGGGATACATTACACCGGTGCAGCTTTCTCAAACACAATAACAAGGATATAGTGCCTAGCCAGTCCCATTCTCAATTCACAGTCAAAGAGGTATAGCGTCGCGTAATGACTTGTATATATGAACCAGTCCAAAGAATAACATGATGGATCAAGTATATGCTGATTAGATAAATGATTAGAATGCATACCCACTCCTGATTGCAGTGGCCACTTTATTGGTGAATCACATATTTCCAGGTTTAGCTTACCCCAGACAATGGAGTCAGACCATGCAAGTAATTTTACCAGTGCACTAATGACCAGGATGTGGCAAGACTTAGGGGTGAAGAGGAAGTTACGTATTTCAAATCATCTATCTACCAGTGGGGGAGTGGATGGATGAAATAGAACAATAATTGATATGCTAAAAAAGTTTGTGGCTAAAGCACGGCAGTCTAGTTGGGATTTACGACTGCCTTTATTACTCATGGCCATTGGAGTGACCCCATCAAAGTCCTCAAATCTCAGCCCACACTAGTTAATTACATGTGGGAAAATGGTACTTCCCTAAGAATTCATCAGGTATTTCTCAATATTTTATTTACTAATCTGGGTAACAATGTTAATAAGATAGTCACTCCATTCAAAAATACTTCTGGATCTAAAGGAACTCCTCGTAATGTCTTCTGGCCTGTAAAGGCTATTATAAACCCTCCCATATTCATACAGTGTATCCCTGGAGTAGAACACACTATTCCTTCGTCAGTAAAAGATATTGGGCCTCATTACAACCCAGGCGTTGGACCATGGTGCTAATAGCACCATGGTCCATGCCGGTAACTTACCGACTCCGCCATGGTGGAATGAGGAATTACCACCCCATTCCAAGGTTGGCGGGGCGGTAATTCCCCATGCCGCCATGGCCCTTCCCCATTCCCATTTTTGGCCCATAGGGCTCAATGGGAATGGGGAAGGCGCTAATTACGGCACCGTAAATTACGGTGCCGTAATTAGCTCCTAGGTCCCTTTGCGGGTTGGTTTTTTAATGCCTGCTAAAAGCAGGCGTTAAAGTGTAACCCGTAAAGGGACCTCGTAATCAGGCGTTAAGGGTTTACCGGTGCCGACACCTTTTATGGCGCCGTTAACCCCTTAACGCCTGGGTTGTACTGAGGCCCATTGTCATGTTAAGCTTTGTCATCCGGTCACATCCTAATTTGTTTACTGGCATCTGCCTCGAATATTATAATGGCATTGACATATCATGTTCCCTTATAGAAATAGGCAGTGTGTCTATGAAAGGAACTAAACTCACCAGCCCAGAGAATCACTGAGCATTCATGGCAATAGCTGACATCGGGTGTTTTCCCTCACGGACACAGCAACAAGTGTCTACTAGAAATTAAAATGTCTTGCCTCCTATTTCTACCCTGACCCTTGGTTCCTCTTGGGGATCTGGATTAACTGATAGTTCTGAACACATCAGGTCACTTTGGGGTCTGTCCTATTGTGGGTAAACATTCATCCCTGTACTAGTGGAAGGATGTCCCCCTATCACAGTCACACTCCCTAATTTGGGTGCAGGTGCTTTTTGGGCTCCTGAGGTCATGTTCCATTGTGGTACCATAGCCTTTTATGTCTTTGCTTGCTGTGGTTATACTTGTGCTTGCATGTGTACTTGCTGTGGTTACCCTTGTGGCACTTTCATTTGCAGCAGAACTGGCTGTGCATATGGCTGAGCCTACATATGATCTTGGGCATACTATTCCTGTAGTTCTTTATTATATTGTGTAGCATAACCCATCCCCCCTCTAGGAGCTTGCCAATTCGGCTGCATGCCTCCTCTGCTTCTGCATGGACTAGCTATGAGTCCTATTGACAAACAATTCCAGCATAGTTGAGGCTGTCCAGCATTAAATCCTCCTTTTCCCTGAGGGTATTGAAATCCACCTTGTCCTACTCCTCTTGGCCCATTCTCTCTTCCCCTTGGCCAAAGGTTGTACCCACTTTGGTCTGTAGGATAACCTGCGTTATGTTGCTGCTCTGACTGCATCCCGGTTTCACCCCTCCTTCATTACTCGTCCATACCGGTCCCTCTATTACTGCTCCCACTATGGCTATTTTTGACAACTTCTTCTGGACTAACTTCCCTTCCTCCTGCTTTCTATTCTCAAATTTCTTTTTATTTTTCTCCTTCATTAATCACAGTGATGTACGATGGTCAATTGGATTCCTGGCCATAGTTTTGCTTCCATTTGCAGCCCCTGACACAAAATGTAATCAAATAATGCTACTGTTTTATCCCCCGGTTCACGATCTCCTGACGCCATCTATCTTGAATATCTTGAATATAAGCAACAGGGTCTTCATCACCCCATGTTTTTCCTAGTCATAATCACACCCATGTCTCCGTGTCTGATGTATCAGGGTATTGCGCTCTGCAATTATAAATGGTGTGCCATCATGTGTCCTGTTTTGCAT
This sequence comes from Ambystoma mexicanum, assembly GCF_040938575.1. Lineage (NCBI taxonomy): Eukaryota > Metazoa > Chordata > Amphibia > Caudata > Ambystomatidae > Ambystoma > Ambystoma mexicanum. The sequence continues at coordinate 234,841,529 of NC_090930.1, read as the reverse complement.
GGTCACACATGCATATACTGTTCAATTCCAAATGTTGTCAGCTCTCTCCCCTAGAATAGCTGCTAGTAAGCCTTGTACGTCACCTCGGCAATTTACATCTTAAATTGTCTTAATCCATCTGTGGCAATGGTATATATTGTGGTCATGCTCCCCTTTCTCCAATAATGCGAATTGTGAAAATCCTGGTCCATAATCATACTTGCCTACACTCCTCATTTTCCTGGTCGGGTTAGTCTTGCCCATTTGTCTCCTTCCTGGTAGTAATATTAGCCTACTTACATATGGCAGGGAAATAACCCCAATACTGTGCAAACGTGTATGTGGTCGCTCAGTATATGGTGTCAGTTCTCGTGTTTTTTCTTCAGGGTCCTATAGATCTGATCATTTTACCCCTTTTTATACACTTCATTGTTTTAAAAACCTACATGCACCCTCTCTTCACAACCTCTCATTCTCCTCCTTTTCTTCGTCTGACATCATTATGCCCCAACTCGTGTGACTGTTGTCCTTCTCTGCATCATCCAGAGCTAATGTGTTTAAAGACACTGAGCCTCATTATGAGAATCGCAGTATAAACACAGTCATTACCGGCATGGTGGTAGTAGCATGTCCGTGTACCCTTAACGCTGCAAATAGCGGCTGGTTACGAGGATGTGAGCACGTGCAAACCCCCATGCCATTAATGGCTGCACCGCCATGCCGCTAAAGACCCACCAAATGCCCGATAGCGGCATCACAGAACCCGCTGATACCGCCTCCGCCCAGGAGTAGCCCCTTAATAATGGACCCAGCAATACAATCATGCAAACACTGGGTTTGTAATACCGGACCCGGAAGTAACGTCATCGTGCCGGAACGGTAAATGCGGCGGTGGCCATTTTACAAAACACAATCCATTGCAATACTCCGAACACAGCACTGGTACTGAGTTGAGAGTAGGCCAAATCACCAGAAAATGTCCAAGGCAACTAGCAATTCCACCCCCCCCACCTGCGCACGAAGAGGTTCTCGGATGAAGAGCTAAATATGTTAGCTGACACACTGGTTGCCCATGCAGACAAAGTCTTTGCAACAGATCTGAAGCGCCAAGCCCAACTGCAGAAAAAAGAAATCTGTGAAGAGGTGTCGAGGAAAGTCACTGTGGTTGGCACCACCACCCGCACAGTGAAGGATGAAAAAAAGGTGGGACAATCTACGTCCCTGCATTCGCAACATCCTTTCTGCCAACTGCAGGGAGGCCATGGCAACAGGCGGCGGGGACCACTCTCCCACCAAACTGACAAGGTGGGAGGAGACTTGTAGCACCACCATCGGCATGGAGTTGATAGAGGGATTCGGAGACATGAAGGCGGGGGTGCTGTCATCGGCAGATGGAGGTGAGTGTCCCCACAAACCACAGAGAACCAAAGCCTGACATAGCACAACTGAGGAGAAAGTGAACCGAGTCAATGCATGGCCCATCATACACACATAAACAGATCCATGTCCAGTTGGTGGCCCAAACACTGGCACACTGATATGCATGCTGCGTGCCAATCCCATTTCCAACAGGCACCCAACACACAGCAAAACATCACATGTCACACATCACGCAAACCACAATACAACGGTATGCCACATAGCACACATCAGTTCAAAAAGGATAGTCCACGACTTATGCCGATATGTCCCCCCATTGCAAGCACCCTGTGTTACACCTACAAGTATACAGTGCATGAAATGTGAACTACTGAACAACATCAATGTATGCATCTTGCATGTACCACCATCACTGGTGCCCTGCATCTCTTGGTCCCCCACAGGCACATATTCTGACAGTGAAGGCCAGGAGGCTGCCACACAGGCCACAACATCCTCCAAGGGATCCAGGGCCAGTCAAGAAGGCACAGGACCATCTAACTCCAGGGCAACACCAACGCCCAAACTGCCACACAGGCCAGCACCAGCAATACAGGGCAGGCCACTGGAGAAGCAAAAAACAACAGAGACACCACCCGATGACACAGCCACACCAGAGTTGTCCACTGTTGTAGAAGCTGAAGTTGATGGCACACAGTCTGCTGCCACCAGCTCAATTGGGGAGGTAGCTGCATCTGCCGCCCCCAGCGATGTAGAGGGCCACGTTGAAAAACTATCTGACATGGTCGGCAACCTCCATGGGGAATGTGCACATAAACCGAGCCCCCAGCCCACCCGTCAGGACACCCCCCAGCACACCCCTCTGCACTCCACACAGAGCATCTCAGTCCACCCCATGCAACAACAGGCTGGACTACTGGGGAGACCACATCTGTGGTCCACATCAGGGGGCAGTCCAGCATTGGCCCGCTCTGCTACTGCCCCGTCCACCTCCACAGCCAGCTGTAATATGGAGGCCCGCATAACGAGGATTGAGGCCCGGCAGGATCGGATGATAGAGCTGGTCTGGCAGTGTGTGGCGGAGGGGGAACTAACACGCCGGGAAATATGTGATGCCAATGTCGCAAATATCCTTGGTGATCTGCGACAGTCTAGCAGAAGTGACCCAGATCCTGGGCAGAATTGTCAAACAACTGCAGCAACAGTTGCAGAGGCAGCCACCTCTACCCTATCCGGCACACCTGCCAAGCCCTGTGCACCAGACCAGGCACAGCGCACGCCACACAGACATGCAGCCCCCAGAACAAAAGAGAGGCTGCCACTAGCAGGGCAACCCTGCATGTGCAGAATGCATCTTGAGGAAAACCATGATTAGCATATCATGTGTGAGATGTCAGTGGGGGAGGGGTATCAGGTGTTGGGAGTGTTGGGGGTGGGGGTATGGGGTGTTGGGGGTGTTGGGGGAGGGGGCATTTGGTGTTGAGCATGTTGTGGGGAGGGGGAGTGGGTGTTGGGGGTGTTGGTGGGTCCGGAGAGGGTGTGTGTGAGGTGGAGGGTTCAACCACAACAATGTTTAATTTCCAATATACCCGTTGTGTTCAAAATCATATCATGACTGGACATTGTTTATTCAATTCATGACAGTGCACAGTGCCCAACTCCCCACACACCCTGTGTCCGTATGCACATGATCCCAGTGCCCAGTGTAGTACTGACACAGAACAAATCAGCATCCCAGTGTTTCAGAATAAATCGTGAATCACTGATTGGTGCACAGCACAGCCATCTTGTGCATCACGAACTGGCAGGGGTGCTGCTTCTCCTCCATCATCATCTTCATCCTCACCCGGCGCATGCAGGTCAATGTCAGCTGGCAGTGGTACGTTTCTCCGGATGCACATGTTGTGCAGCATGGCACAGACCATGGTGATGTTTCCCACCTTCACACGCCCGTAAACGAGTGCTCCACCAGACCTGCTGAGGCAGCGGAACCATGCCTTCAATAGGGCGAAGGTCTGCTCGATCACACCACGGGTACGGGTATGAACCCGATTGTACTCCTCTTCGTGCCTGTTCTGCAGGTTCCGAACAGGGGTAAGGAGCCACGGCTTCAAGGGATAGCCACCATCACCTGTATGGGAGCACAATGAGGTATGTGTGAGTCAATATCTGACATGACACCTGTAAAAATCACTGTCATGGCTGCAACTATTTGGTGTTGGCATGCACATGTTCCTGGATGTATGCACACAGGTTCATCTGTTGCAATGTGTACTGCACTATGATCTGCAGGTGTGGATTGTGTTGTCCGGATGATGCAGGGTGTTGTAACGCTCACCTGATTCCCACGGAGGCGCTGGTCTTGGCAGGAAGGTGTCTGTGACCCGAAAAGTGATGTGCAGGACTCGATTTGCTTCTGGGGCCGAACCTCTTCGCACTGTGTGTCGAACTCGAAGAGTGAGATTTCTGCAGGTGAAAGAATATGGGGGTTAATGATCTGGGTTGTTGAATGTCCCCCTCTCTCTCTCTCTTCCTAGCTTCTCCGTAGAGCCCCCAGGTCAACGTGCTCACCTTAGATAGGTGAATGCTGGACTCTCCATCTGCGTCTGGTGCAGGGTGCCGTTGCCAGTTCCTTCACTGGTGAAACATAGGCCTCTTGACATCAGAGGATCGTAACCGTCGTTAACTGCACGAGCGGTGAGTTTCCGGACACCTTTTAGTCCTTATAGTCTTTAGGTGCGTGGGCACGTTAATATAGAACAGGACTCTGTATAATGCTTTTTCCTATTTGTCTTGCAGGGCTCTTGCGATAGGTGCAGAAATGAATTTAGTCTTTAAGTCCTGAAAAGCTTGTTCTGCCTCGGTAGACCACTCAAAATGTTTGTTTTTCTTTAACAGAGCGGTGATGGGCTGGACTATTCGAGAGAATTCAGGGATGAATCTGCGGTAAAGGTTAGCGAAGCCTAACATGCTTTGAACTCCTTTTACAGAGGTTGGTGAAGGCCACTTGATGATTGCATCGACTTTCTTTGAATCCATATGGACTCCGTTAGGTGACAATATGTATCCCAGGAACTCAACTTCAGTTACGTTGAAAACGCATTTTTCGAGCTTAGCAAAAAGGTTATGTTGACGTAATCTCTCGAGGACCTCTCTAACGTGTTTCCGATGTTCTTCTTCAGATGATGAATAGACGAGGATGTCATCAATGTAGACAACAACACACACATCAATGAGTTCTCTAAGGACATCATTCATAAAATACTGGAAGGCTGCAGGAGCGTTGCAAAGTCCAAAGGGCATAACTTGATATTCAAACACCCATACTTGGTGCGGAAGGCCGTCTTCCATTCATCGCCCTCTTTTATTCGTACCAAATGGTAGGCTCCTCTGAGATCCAACTTTGTATATATACATGCGTCTTTGACTTGGTCCAGGAGTTCAGGGATCAAAGGTAACGGGTATCTGTTTTTAACGGTGATTTGATTCAGGGTGCGGTAATCTATACAAGTCCTAAGGTCTCCTTCCTTTTTCGGAACGAAGAACAAAGCCGAGATTTTGAAGGACGGATAAACCCGTTAGCTAGGTATTGGTCCAGATATTGTCTGAGGTGAAGATTCTCTGGCTCGGTGAGGGCATAAATCCTACTGCAAGGAGGAGTTGTTCCGGGTATCAGATCTATTTGACAGTCGTAAGACCTATGAGGAGGCAGGGTGTTAGCTTGGTCCTTCCGAAAGACGTCTTGGAATTCCTGGTATTCGGGAGGTAATTTGAGAACCTCAGAAGAGATTGCCGCCAGTGAAACATCAGGCCGAGGATAACAAGTGGTAAAACATTCTGGAAACTGAACCGTCTTTGCTCGCCAATCGATCTGAGGATTGTGCTTCTCTAACCAAGGGATTCCCAGAATGATCTGGAACTGAGGGGCCTTGATCACATCGAACACTATTTTCTCCCGGTGTCCATCTTGGCTCACTAACGTCACTTCTTGGGTGGCGTGCGTTACTGGTCCGGAGGCTATCTCCGTGCCATCAACTGTAGTAATGACGTCTTTTACTGCCTTAGGGACAAGAGGTAGATTCATCCTTGATACCATTTCATGGTCCACATAATTACCGATTGCTCCGCTGTCGATGTAAGCTTCAATTGCATGCAAACGATCCGGACGTTCAGGACTAATGAGGACCATAGGCACCACGAAATGCGAGGTCACGGGACAGATTTTAACGCTCAGCAAGAGGACCTCTACACTTGTCGGGCTAGGTCACTTCCCTGCTCAGAATTTGTGGTACAGGTATCTGCAGCTCCTACAGCCTTCTTAGCTGGTTTCACTGGACAGTCTCGAAGAAAGTGCCCCGAGTTTCCGCAATAGAGGCATAATTGCAGCTGTCTTCTTCTTTCCCGCTCCTTTTGGGTTAAAGGTCCTTTAATGCCCCCTATTTGCATGGGTTCCACAGTGTCAGCTCCCCTAGTAGAGGTCTGTGGTTTAGAAAATATTCGGGTATCAAATTTGGAACGATCAGCCTTCCTGTTCTGTAATCTGTGGTCCAATTGGACAACTAAGTCAATATAGTCTGACCATTCTTGTGGAGGATTCACAACTTGAGCTAACACATCCTTGAGCTCTCCACGCAGGCCTCTGTAGAAGAGCGTTATTCTCTTATCCTCAGGCCATTGAGTTTCCACTATAACTCTGTTGAATGAGGCTATATAAGTCAAGAGGTCTTGATTACCCTGTCGTAACGAAAGAAGTTCATTGTCCAAGGCCTGCCCTTGTTTATGTCTTGCAAACAGTTTCTCCATGCTGGACTGGAAGGCCTGGAAATCATGCAGAACCGGATCATCCTGAGTGACTAAAGGGATCAACCAATCTGCGGCGCTGCCACTGAGATAAGAAAGCACGAAAGCCACCTTGGTCTGATCTGTTGGGAAGGCAGCTGGTCGACATAAGAAGTGTAGGCGGCACTGGTTAATGAACACTGCAAATTTCTTTGGGTCACCAGAAAAGCGTTCGGGCGGAGCCAAGGGCACATTGCCGGGTAGATTGATTTGCACTGGATTTAAGGATGATGCAGAAGGATAACTTCCTCCTGGAGCGGGCAAAGGTGTCTGTCCTGCCTGCGTTTGTAGCAATTGCCTAGCGAGGTCCTCTGTTCGCTCCTTGGAAATTATCAGCTCTCTTCTTAGAGAGTTTGTTTCCTGACGAGCTGCATGTACTTCTGCTCTTAGTTCCCCAAGCAACTGGGCTAATTGATCAGTGTCTGAGGTTTCCATTGCTCCTGGGTGGGAGTTTTGCGGTGGGCTTCGCGTTCTGTAACGCTCACCTGATTCCCACGGAGGCGCTGGTCTTGGCAGGAAGGTGTCTGTGACCCGAAAAGTGATGTGCAGGACTCGATTTGCTTCTGGGGCCGAACCTCTTCGCACTGTGTGTCGAACTCGAAGAGTGAGATTTCTGCAGGTGAAAGAATATGGGGGTTAATGATCTGGGTTGTTGAATGTCCCCCTCTCTCTCTCTCTTCCTAGCTTCTCCGTAGAGCCCCCAGGTCAACGTGCTCACCTTAGATAGGTGAATGCTGGACTCTCCATCTGCGTCTGGTGCAGGGTGCTGTTGCCAGTTCCTTCACTGGTGAAACATAGGCCTCTTGACATCAGAGGATCGCTACCGTTGTTAACTGCACGAGCGGTGAGTTTCCGGACACCTTTTAGTCCTTATAGTCTTTAGGTGCGTGGGCACGTTAATATAGAACAGGACTCTGTATAATGCTGTATAATGCTTTTTCCTATTTGTCTTGCAGGGCTCTTGAGATAGGAGATGGTGTGAAGAGAGCCGAAGTTGGAGCCAGAGCCTTGGAATGAAGCGCTTGGAAATGCGTAAGTAAATGCTGTCTCTTTTCCCTTGCAGCTGTGAGTTCGTGCTGAAGAGATGCTGGAAAACGCCGGAGTATTTGCAGGCGTTCTATTGTGGCGAGCACGATGGACGTTAGTAAATACCGGTCTAATGTCTCTTCGTTTGTCTTTCAGATGCTGGGTTGCAGTGTTGAAGAAATCCGGAATTCGCGGAGTGCCGGTAAGTAATAACAATGCTTTTGTCTTCACAGGCGGAGGTGCAGCGTGAAGAAATGTTCGCTGCCGATGGATCAGGTGAGGAAAGCGCTGCGTGTAAAGGTTGCCGTGCTAACCTGTTGTTCCTTGTCTTTGCAGGTGCTGCTGAATACTGGATACAGGAGTGGTAAGTATTGTTCTTGCAGGTTCAGGATCGGAAGGAAGAAAGGCTGGAACAGACTCGGTGAGCGTTCTGCTGCAGATGCAGAATAACGCGAAGCACGTTTGTTCAACCGGGTGTGGTTTAAATAGCCTTGGAGTGATGAGGCGTCTTCCTCCACGGCCCCGCCTAGGTAAGAAAAGAGTTCCAGTTCCAGAAGAGTTCCCGTGTTGTATCCAGGGAGTGGAGCTTGCCCCACCCAGGTAAGAAAGAAGTTCCTGTTCACAGAGGATTCCTATGTGGCTGATAAGTAAGCAGCATGGTCTGCTGCAGGTAAGTCCACCCAAGCATCTTCATACATATTATGAGCCCGGCGCTTCCAGTGCTGGGACCGATGGCTTTGATGAGCCTGGTGCCACCGGCGCCAGGACAAGGTCCAAAAGGTCCCAGTGGGGACCGGCTGGTGCCTAAGATAACGGTTAGGGGCCTGCTTTCAAGGACGTTGGGCTGTTCCTGACTCCTTGGAAGCAGTGATCATGACAGGTGTTCACTTGCATGCAGTTACAGATGTACTGTGGATGCAGAACAATGTATTTGCACCCATATTGGTGATGTATAGTACTCTGTATGTATTCCCACTAGCAGCATTGGCACAGGTGTAATCATGATTTGTCATCCATTGGTTGGCATGCAGCACAACTGTGGTGGTGGGCCAGTGAGAATCAGTGTATTCCCTCAGTGGGTTTTCTTTGTTACCACTCATGGGTGCAAGTGCTGTGTTGTGCTTTGCTGCAGTCATGTCCGTTACACATACTCACTGCATGTTGCTGGATTGTGTCACAGAGGGTATGCTCAGTTGATGTGCAGTTGACGCGTTGAGTGATGTGGCCTGCTTGTACGTCTGGCCTAATGTCATTGGTGTGCAGCATTGGTCTTATGTATGTCATTGATGTGTCATGTTCAGGTTGGGATGTTTAGGGCCACAGTGTTTTGCTGTATGTGCATTGTCCACTCACCACCCAATCTCACCCAGGTGGAGTATGCATCCCCCCAATCTCACCCAGGTGGGGTATGCACCCTCCAATCTCACCCAGGTGGAATATGCATCCCCCTGCCCCAATCTCACCCAGGTGGAGTATGCACCCCCCCACTGCACTGCCATGAGCCTGTCAGGTGACTTACCGGCAGCCAGGCATGTCGTCCAGCATGTCGCTCCATGTAGCGGCATAGCGAGGAGTTCCGCAGCACCATGGCATCATGTGTGGGTCTGGGGAAATTGGGCACAACAATGTGTGATCATCTTGTTGGAGTCACATAGTGTGGAAACTGCAACAAAGCTACCTTCTACCTAGGGGTGGGGGTGTGGATCACTATGCCCCCCCTGCTCTTGTATCTCAGGGCCTTTGTGCACTGTGTTACTCTTAGGTTACTCCTAAGTTTCTCTTATGGACACACTAACATAAGACACAAAGAAAACACATGAATCAATTCAACAATAAAAACACTTTTATTCATACATAGCAATGCATAATGCAAACACAACTATAATGCAAATCTTGAATTTGCACCTTTTATGCTTTTGGTGCAAATCTACAATGCAATGCAACAACTATTACCCTTACAGGCTTCTAATGCAAGCAATCTAATAGCAACTCCAATCCACACCATTCCTCTCCATTCCACACCATACTACACACTCTCTCTCTAAGCAAACCCTTTCTGATTACCCCATCTATCATGTCAGCCAAAGCTCTGTGCTCTGTGTGAGTGTCTGTTCTAATTCCCCATGCACGTGTCTTATTCAACAATACTTCCCTTTTGCTCTGTGTTGCTCTGTCTCTCCTCTCCAGCTAACTCTGCAGACAGCCAGTCAGTCAGGGCCTCTCCTTGGACTCTCTCTCTGCCAGATAGATTTCATCAGCTCTCATCAGAATACTTTCCCTTCTGCATATCAGCCAAAGCCATCCGATTCTGCTGCACCCAAAACCGCTTCCTGAAGTACATAAAATCAGTCCCAAATGCCTCTCCTCTCGATCACTCAATCTCCCAGAGAGCAGCTCCATCCAAAACTCCCTCTCCAACTAACATCTCCAACTAGCCAGAACTAGAAACTCCCAAAGCCTCACCACTCATTATACTGTTCAATGACGTAAATACACATCCATGGTTACATGTCTCTCTAAGCTAAAATGCTTCTCTTTCTGTCTGTCAGCATTTCTAAATGTGAGCAGTTCCTAAAAGTCTGTGATGCATGCTTGTACTTTTTCAATCACTGCGTGTTCTGGTTAATCATTGCTTGTTCCGGTCATCATGACATTTTCTACATATCTATACCATGGCCTTCTGTCTGTGTTCACCATCCTACCATCTCCACATATTTCTACATTCACTCCATTGAAATCCCTCTATCCTTGCATGTCTCTCTGTGCAAATCTCCCTGCTCTCTGCTGCCTGCCCCCACCGTTTCTCTGTCTGCGAAGCACAACCCAGGCCTGATAAGCCACCAATGCCTTCTCCACTTGGACAAGAGTCATGTTATCTGTCTGCCAAGCAACTGTTTACGCATTATTTGTTCAAACTAACTCGTAACAACTTCTGCACTCTGCAGCGCTTCTGTGTGTCTCAATCAGGATGGCTTCATTCTTTCTCTAGTGCTTACTCTCTCTCTCGCAAAGCCAAGCGCTATCTATAATGCAGACTCAATGCATATTCTAAGTGTATCTAAACAATGCATACATAATACATAACAACATATCTCTACATGTGTCTACATGTCTCTACAAATATAACATGTGTCTCTACCTGGCACTTCAAATATAACAGGTCTTATTCTATAGCAAAAACAAATGCATACATATATGTGGATAGTCTAATGTCACTACTTCATGTCACTACTAATCAGAATGAATGATGGATAACTGGATCCCTAAATGGGTAATGATTCTCTAACAATGGGCAATGATTCCATATGGAAAAAAAAACAGGCTTCTCCATACTATCTGGTTTTACAATACCATCTGCACATTGATGGAGTGGTATTGCTTACGATTGCGGTACACCATCTCCATGGCATGAGGGTCCACCAATTCAAAACGGGTGCAGTCGACGGCAACAATGCATTTGGGCATGCCTGCCACTGCATGGAAGCCAACATTAGTGTTAGCGAGCTCCTGGTAGGGATAGGTGGTTGCTTGCATGCTTCAGTAGGGAATCCAGCATTTGGGTCAGCATGCGTGAAAAGAGAGGTTGTGATATGCCATACAGATGGCCCACTGTGTGCTGGTAGGTGCCTGTGGCCAGGATGTGGAGCACAGACACTACCTTCAGTAGAGGGGGGATGGCAGTGTGGATTTAAATCAGGCTGACTATGTTGTTGTGTATCATGTCCACTATGGTGGTGATGGTGTCCCGGTCCAGCCGGTTCAGGGTGTGGATCTGCACAGGGGTTAGATTGAATGGACTGGCTCTGATGCAAGGGATTGGTGGCTGCCTAGGTGGTACCACTGCCTGCACTGGTGGGACTTGCTGTGCCTGTCTCACCCTCCTTCTCCTCCTGTGTCTTCTCTGTGCTGCCTGTTGTTTTTGTTGCTGGTGTAGCAGTACAGCCATTTCCTCCAGCCCCAAGATTGCAACAGCAAGTGGGATCATTTTGGTGTAGGATGGGGTGTGATGTGTGGGTGTGCTCCTTTTGTGCTCGGACAGGCTCCATTGCCTCCACCTGTGGTGATTGTGTGCACCTGTGGCCATTGGGTACACAGCAGCTTGCTATTTACGGGTGATCTGTGATGCCTGTAATATCGCCATCGTGCAGGCCGTATTTACCGCCTTCGGAAGGATGCCGGTAGGTGCATGCACGCGTGACTTGTGATGTTCTCCTGTTAGCGGCATCCCAGTATTGCCACCACAAACGTTGTGTGAATGCGCGCAGGCCGGTAAAAAGAGTCACAGTACAGGCAGTGGTGGTAATGCCGGGTTTTGGGCTTGTAATGGCCGGACCAGTACTCAATGCCGGTTTTACCATTCCACCTTCCTTTTTTGCTTACCTCCATGCTCGTAATGAGGCCCATTGTTCCACATTCGTCTGTTATGACGTCATCTAAACTACTTTCAGTTTCCCTTAATGGGGATCCATCTACGTTTTCTTGGATTATATGCTCGTCTTTATCCCTTATTTGCCTGAATAAATTCCCAAGCCTTTGCGCTATATCCTCTGTGTCCTGCCTGTCAGCCCATGCTGATCTAGGCATTGCTTGCAGCTCCCTACAGGCTGCTGTTACCCTCTCTCTTCCTCCAATCCTTCTTGTGCATCAATTGGCTCTATGCTTCTATGACATAAATATGATATGCCATCATGTTTTAATCCCCTACTCCTGTTCATTTCTTCTACTCTTCTCATCTCCCTCAATTTATCTTCTTCTCACCTTCTTTGCAACCTACTTACATTCATTCTTTGGGATTCTATCTCTTCCCGTTTCTTCTCTTCTAATCTCTCCTTATCTTTCCTTGTCTCATATCTTCTTTGTTCTTCCCTCTGCTTGAATTCTTTGTCCCTTCCTTCTTTGTATTTCCTCTTCCTTCTCTTTCTTTTCCCTCTCTACTCTTTCCTCTCTTTCACAAACCCATCAATGCCCTTATTGTCTAGGTTAAGTAATATTTGTCCTGCCATCCATTCATTCTGTGCTATCATTATTCTCTTACCCTTATCCTTTATTTCTTGCTGTTTCTTTGCTTCTTTATCTCCATTTGTCTGTCTGCCCTGTCCTTTCTCACATCACGCTGTTTACTTTCATTGCGTGCTAATATATTTTTGTGTTCTCTTCTTTTGCTCTCTTCCGCATTATCCTTGCTGTTATAAGTGGGGGTGTATACGTTGGATTGACATACCTAACTGCTGCTTTTAATTCCTTTACAGGTTAAAATCCCTTCTCCTCTGTATCTATGCTCTTATCTTCAGGAGGGGAAAGAGGAGCTGAATGTGTTTTATCCTCCCCTTTATGCTGATTGAGCATCCGCTCCCTCTCAACTGGATCTTCCTTCTCACTCTGGTACATCTTCCATAATTCTAAAATGGCCAGCCTTTCATGTAACTTTTATCCCTTATGTATGGTGCGCAAATAAGTTGTCATATGCCACAATATGGTTTTTGACAACAAACCCTCCTGAGGCCACGCCATGAGTGTCTTATTAGTCGTGCCTCAGACCCATTATGAACTATGTTACCTTATCTTGGCTGTGTATCTCGGCAGTGTCCTACACAGATGTAAAAGAGGAGTGTCCCCCATGATGACCAGTCGATTTTAATTGTCAATACATACACATCCTTTTATTTGATTCTTTATTTGATGACATATACCACACAGATCAATTGGTGCAGGCACCAACAATCACTGTTTATAATCCCAAAAGGAAATATTTGAACTGCTTACTTTTTTACTTAAAAATATATGCAATGATATTCTATTTGCTCAATAGTTTATATTTTCTATCAAGTTTTGTTATCTTGTTCTTTTATTATTACTATTTTAAGTATCTTCTTTATTTATAAATTAATTTCCTTTAATTTGTACCCTCTTGATTGACGTCAATCTCTTGGTACATATGTTCACCAATCTACTTATTTTTTTACTATTCACCAATCTACTTATTTTTTACTATTGTTCTATATTTATTAGTCTTAACACAACAACAGTGTTAAATTGACATTTGAATAACCCCACACATGTGCACTTTTTCAATTTGACCATGTACGCCTTACTTTACTATTTTGGTAAATGTATCCCTACTCAATTTCACTCCATTTTGCAGTTTGATACACACTCTTCTCACCGGAATCTTTTACACCACTCTTTGTAGTTTTTACTTTTAGTGCAGACCATTCTGCCCCCTTGGAAACAGGATTGAGGTATCTACTTCTTCTCTTTATAATCTCACCAAAAATCCTGTTACTTTTTATATGTGTTATTTACAACACAATCCCTCCCGCTAGTTTTGCCACCTTTGTTGTTCTACTTACATCCGTGACTCAGCTCGAGTCTTCTGGCGTCGACCCTCCCTCAACCAGCAAGTTTGCCTTCCATCCCTGGGGCACCTTAGGGACCGGACAGGAATGTCATCAAAGGGACCCCTGCCAACTGAATCTTCTTCCATGTGACTCTGAATGCCGATCTCCATAGGAAGCTATGCAGCCTTCTGGCTAATGGCTGGAGCAGCCAAGCATTCCATGGTCTGGATCTGGCCTAATTTGATTAGACCGCAACGATCCACACTTCTACCAAAATGTGCTCTAGCACCTGGAAGCCTCTTTTGTGCTAGATGGAATTACAAATAATGATCTCAGACCAAATGATCATACAGACTCAAGGAATATAACAAAGTACTACTTTATCGTCATTTAATAAAGCTGGGAGAACTGACAGGCATCGGACTGATGTATGCACACTCAAACAGTAGCTTGATTACATAGAGGTCTTATACCCCAATTTTGAATTTTGTTTTTTGTTTTCATACTTCAAAATTATATTATTTATTTTCATATGTTCTGATTTGCATCAAACTTTCATACAAAATAGAACAGTTGGTAAATGAATACATTGCAGAAGCAATAATTTCTAATGCTCTGCACGCACAATGTTGATGCACATATTACACGCACACCCAATCAAATAATTTCGACCTAATAAAATACAAATACTCTCACAAGTTAAGATCACTGCCAGAATAAATGAGATCTGATTTCCTCCAAGTATTATACACCAAATGTGTTAATGATTTAGTTATTTACAATTTTTCACAACATTGACAAGGATGGACAAACTACATAATCATGTTTCAGAATTTCGATCACATATAGGTTTTTGTGCAGCGTCTGCAAGTCTTTAATCTTTAGGAAACCCAATTTGTTCTATACAGGATGTCCAAACCATTACATCTTAAGAACAAAAAAACTCTAAGTATTTGTTGATCTGGGAATTTGGTAGCATCTTTTTTGGTTCTATCCTATAGTAAAGCCATTTTCTTGAATAAGGACATTCTTTCGCTACATTTTAGAGGAATGACCAACATTCACTAACAAATAATTTACCACATGAAACCCATCCCGTCTCAGGTTCCTTTTGTTGCAAGTATTAAATGTAACCAAGTCCTGTGACCAAGTCCTGTCTCCAGTATCTCAAACATTATTTCATTTTATTTAATATACATTTAGCCAAACCGGCTTTGTATATACAGAGACATGCATATCACATTCCATCAAACAATTAGGGTTAAAATAAATGTTTTAACAACAAACTTGTATACATTAAAAAATGGCTAGTAAATTCTCACAAAGATAAATCATTTTGGACAAGTTAAAAGTGTGCTTCATGATAGTATTTAAAATATTTCTAAACATTTCGAATGACATTTGACCATATGGTATATACAGTTGATGCTGTTACCCTCTAACAACACGTCCCACATGTAAGCTGAGTCTTCACTATTTGTTTCTCAATTAATTCAGACCCTCACAATAGATAAGGATGTGTTTCACAGATTCAGTTTATTGACAACCACATAAGTGACACATCCAATCTTCTTGAGTAAGGCCAATTCTGGACCCCTGGTTCTCAAGCAGAGGGGTAATATTAAACTTCAACAGAAGTATTGCCGCACTGCAAGACTATTGCGATAGGCTATAGTGTAGCTGGGCACAGAGTATAGGCTTTAAAAATATCTACCATAATGGTTGCATTATCAAGTTTTCTTATTTTCTGGTAACATATAGCCATCCTGTAACTGTTGTCAATGAGAATACCTTTCTGTTCAAATTCCAATCTAAGATATTCAATAGACAGATTGTGTGGCATTCTAAACAGGATCCTCAATATTTTTGATTCAGTTTTGTGTAGTCGTAACTGGAACTTCGCGCCCCATGCTTCAACACAATATAACATTCAAGGAACGATTTTTGTCCTATGCAGCAACAAAATTGTTTGAATTGACCAGCCGACCTGCCTGCCAATAAATGCACTGATGGAATAAGTGATCCTCAGGCAATTGAATACAGTAGCGTCCCAGTGTTGATTCCATGTGCAGTTATCATCTATATAAACTCCAAGGTATTTGTAAATCCTTACAATTTCTACATGCTCTTTATTAATGTGCCACGAGAGGTGGAGTGGATTTTTTTGCTTTTTGAAAGACTATTATTTTAGTTTTGCTCGTGTTCATTCTAAGCCCATTTTCAGTGGCATAACTTGCAAGGGCATCGAGCAAACATTGAAGACTCTTCGTCGGAGTATAATCGAGGAGGAGCAGATCATCTGCATAACCCTTCCAGTTTAGTGAGAGCCCTCCAAATTTTACGGGATGGACATCAGATTAACAAAAGGTTTGGGCAAAGTCAGCCAGGTACAAAATAAATAGTGTGGCGCTGAGGATACGGACTTGTTTAACTCCTTGATTGGTGTTAATTGGGTTAGAAAGACTCAATTGTTCATCCAAGTGGACTCTTATGCTGGTGTCTTGATGTAACAATGGTATCAGTTAACAGCCTGCTTGGAATATACCAGTCCATCAGTTTCTGCCATAGGTGATTGCTGAACTGAAGTCAATGCATGCTGCGTATACCGGCAGTTGGCGCCTATGTCAGGCTTATTCCAGTACTGATACAAATGTAATGATATTGTCAAGGGCACCTCATTTATTTCGAAAACCAGTTTTATTTTGGGTGAGGGGGAGTATGTTGTTACTAATGATCAAGCCGTTTAATTTGTTTAGCAATACCCTTGCACATATTTTCCCAGGGATATCAAGCATTGCTAACAACCGGTAGTGTGTGGGATTTTTCTAACAGCCTTTTTTATGTATCGTAAGATATTACTTTCATGCCAAGTAGATGGGTATACCATGTTCACAAAGAGGATGTGAAGTGCTGCAGCCCAGGCACAGGGTGAGGCTTTCAGTAGTGCATTGGTGGGATTAAGTTTTAAGATATTAGCTACAATGTCATTGTTTGACACTTTACACACCCAGATAGCGGATATTTTGCTTACTGATGCATTTGCTGTTTCCTCAGCTCCCGAGGTGTTCGTAATATGGAAATGCCAGACTTCCTCAGGTACCCTAATTATAGGAAGGTCAGTGGTGCAACTGCTGCTCACAACAATATTCCTGTGCTTTTCCCTGCCTTAGCATAGGATGCTACTTCTTGCCATTTTCATATTTCGCTATTTGTCTTATACCTCCACAGCCAGCAGCAGTGATTTCGCTTTGCAGCTCTAATCTGTGATGTTATTGTGTTAATGGTTAGGGGAGCAGATTTTTCGAACTGAATCATTGTCATGGTTTGCTGAACATTTCTTTTGGCCTCCTGGATTATGCAATCATACGTATATTGATGTTTGCAAGTGAGGTTCCAGCTTTCTGCTGCACTCTTATATGTGTGCTTCCTGTGAAAGTTCTCTTTAATACGTTTCGTAATTAGCTATGGGCCTATTTCAGTCTCTTATGTAGTTTGGTTATTTTTTTACAAATACATTTCCAGACCGGAATTTCTCTATTACCACTCAAGTTTTCATGATTAGTCCATAGTTTCCTATGATTGGTTGCCCACGTATGTGTCTCTTTTTTTTCATATTTTTTCTTCACAGACCTAACCAAAAGACCCTTTGTTGCACGCTAAGGAAAGATAAACTACTAGGAACCCACCGGCTATTTACAAATGTTGCAGGTGTTTGGCAGAACACTGCATCTCAAGTATCAGTGAAGCTGAAGGTCAGAGTTATTTTGAATTAAAATCTTTAGAAGAATGTTTTAAGAAATAAGGAACACAGAGTGAAACATGATACTGATCAGAACTCTTCTCTTAAATTCTAGAAATTTGTTTATCACAACTTATGATTAGACCGCAACTGATGAAGGGCTGGAAGAGCCGAAATGCGTTGTGCATTAAAAATCAACATAAAAGCACTTAAAATTGAAAGAAAGGAAGCCACACATTTGGATTACCACCATCAGAACAAATTTGGGAATTAACCCACAAAAAGAGACATATACGTGGGCAACCAATCATAGGAAACTATGGACTAATCATAAAAACTTGAGTGGTCAACTTTCTTATTATATTTTGTTTGCATGTTGTTAAGAATTATACCTGGGATTTCAAAACCAAGAAAGAATGTTTTATTCATGCAATGAAACAGGTACCATGTACACAGAAAATTGCAATGTCTAAGTAATAGAGAAATTCTATATATTACCAAAAGTGCACAAGAATTTAACCAATCCGCCAGGGAGACCCATCATTGCAGCTAATAACAGTGTGCTGGAACTTTTAGCACAATATATAGACCGAGCAATCCAACCCCTAACTCACAAATTTAAAACCTACATAAAAGACACCAATGACTTCTTGAACAAATTAAATTCATTTGAAATAAATGAAGAGCAAGACATCTTGTTCACGATGGACGTTGTAAGTCTGTATATGAACATCACCCATGAAGGTGGACTGAAACCTGATTCAGATTGCAGAGCTGATAATTTGTTCATCCTCAAATTACTGAAGATCGTATTACAGAACAACTTCTTCATGTTCGAAGGGAAATACTTTATACAAACATCAGGAACATCGATGGGGGCCGCAATGGCCCCAAGCTATGCAACCACATACATGGCTTATCTGGAAGAAACCAATATCTTCAATGATGAAAGATGGACTTGACAACTAAAATGTATTTACAGATTCATAGACGACATATTTGGGATTTGGAACAGTACACATGAAGAATTGGAAGCCTTCTTTCAACATCTGAACCAGATGGCACCAAGGATCCAATTAACATCTAAAACAAGTAAAGAAACAATGGAATTTCTTGATGTACAAATATACAAGAAAAGAGGGAAATTGGAGTCCGCCATATACACGAAGGAAACAGACAGAAAGAGAATACTGCACGCCAGCAGTTTTCATCCAAAACAAACTGTAGAAAGTATACCATTCAGCCAATTCTTAAGATACAGAAGAATCATCTCGGAAGAAGCTGAATACAATAAAAAATCACAAGATCTGAAACAAAAATTCGAGAAAAGAGGCTATCAACATAACAACAAGTGCAGAGAAAGTCAGTAAAATCAGCAGGGAAGATGCTTTAAAACACAAGACCAAGAAAAAAGTTGATAATCTGGTATATGTCACCACCTTTTCACAACAGAGTTCCAAGATTAAAAACTTTATCAAAAAGACTTGGACAACTCTCACATTGGATACTGTGATGGCATGACTCTTTCCTGAACCCCCACTCTTTGCCTATAACAAAGGGAGATCAATCAAAAATCAATTAATAAAGGCAGACTTTTCAGCAACAAGGGAAACACAGAAAGATCATAAAGGGACGATTCCTTGTCACAATTGTAACAATTGCAACAATTTAATCAAAGGCAACATTATCACTCATCCTCACAAAGGATATAAGATAAACTTCCAACATTCTTCGACATGTGACTCGAAAAATGTAATATACGGCATAAGATGCCCGTGTGGTTTATATTATGTCGGGATGACAATGAGAAAAGTGAAAACAAGATGGGCTGAACATAAGTCAAACTTAAGAACAGGGACTCTCAAATCGCCAGTGACACAACACTTTAAACAAGAGAAACACAACATCGCCCAGATGAGGTTTATCATTTTGGAACAAGTGAAAGCCCGAAGACGGGGTGGTAATTTAAACAAAATGTTGCTCCAAAGGGAAATTTACTGGATCGAAAAATTGAATTCCATGCAACCCAACGGCATGAATGCAGATTGGGATCTCAGTTGTTTTCTATAACAACTGAATTGATGAAGAAGTGGCAGTTATCTCCCTGCTATGATGATTGAACATGAGACCAACATTTACACCCAAACGCATTGAAATGAAGCAATGGTCTAAACTTTCTAAGGCCATCATTGTAACATAAGGCATCTCATATTTGAAGAAGCCATCTAGTCAAAACAGAACAGTGAAATTCACCAACATGAGTTTATTTACACCTGGTTTGAATAACCATATGAATCCAACCGATGACCACCATTAAGGCCGTGCATGCACCATTATGGACAGCCTGTATAAAGATCCTGATATTCAACAGTAAAAATGACAATATCGGGTAAATGTTATTTCAAAATGTCATTTGAAACAACAGGGTATGTATATAAATAAACGTGCATGTAGCACCAAATTCACTGGTTTCCAAGATATATGCGTCTGAAGTGTAGAGATTTCAACACGATCACACAGTAAGCAAGGACACGTCAAGATGGCACCCATTAAAAACGAGCAGCGAGTCACCTCATCAAATTCTACTACCTTACAGTTACCATAACATCCCAACAGAACGGCATCGCCGAAATATAGTTGTTACTCTCACCTGGTTCCCACAGGGGTGTCGATTGGACCCGGACAGCTGCGGTCTCCACCAATGTGATGCGTAGTGAAGAGATGACAGTCTGGACTGGCCCGCCTAATCTTGTCTGCTGGACTCGTAGAAGTATTCTCCTGCAAGTGGAGAAATGGATTTAGCCACCCGTGGACTTTAGTGATGGCCCCCCAACAGTTCTCGTTCTCCCGACTAATCACCTCTGATATCCCCTTTTGGTAATCTCACCTTATGTTTTTAAATGATGAGCTCTCCATCCTACATGGCATGCAGGGGCGCATAGATACCAGTTACTTCACTGAGTTGAAGGTACTGGAGGAGTTCCGGAGGAATATTAACTCCAGTGTCTATAAAGTTCAAAGAGTTCAATATTTCCGATGTTCACTCTTGTTCCATTCCCTCGTTAGGTTGCAACTGGGTCCAAAAGAATATTGCCTGGAGGCAGCTGATGGCGTTCAGGTAAGACTCTGTATTACCAAACACTGTCCGGTAAAAGTTGCATGCGTTTAACTTGCTGTTTTCTCTCCCTTTATAGGTGCGGCATAGGAAGATGCAGCGAATTAAAGAATAATACCTGCGGTGGTAAAGCAGGTAAGCCTATGGTGGCAAAGAGATTGTCTTTGTCGGTTTTCTCGGCTCACCTTGTTATTCCTTTTGTTTTCCCCCCAGGTGCTGGATTTCGACAAAGAAAATGATGGAGGCAGCGGCGAGTCGAAAGATGCGGTGCACTGGTGAGTATAACGCGGCGCTGCTGCTGGCGAAGCAACGCCTGCTGAAATAATGTCCTTCCCAGGCTCGGAGATGTGCTGGATCCGGAATCAGGTAAGGAATCAAATAATGTCCGTGATCTAACCTCTTCTCCTTTCTTTTCCTTTTGTCTAGGAACTCCGCATTCGAGGCAAGCGTGGCAGAAGACTGGATGCTGACTTGCAGACACGGTGAGCGTCACGCTGCTGGATGCAGAATAACACAAAGCATGGGCTGCTGTTCAGGCGTGGTTTAAATAGCCTGCAAAGTAGTATCAGGTAAGAAGCTCCCCAGAACCACACCCGAGTGAAAAAGAGTCCCTGTAATAAAATAGTCCCATCCAGGCCTCACATTGGCTTGGACTCATTTGCAGCATGGTCTGCATAAGGGAAGTAAAGTCTATGAGCCTGGCACCTATGGCACCAGGACTGTTTTCTATGATGAGCCTGGCGCCTAAGGCGCCACGACTGAATCCAAACAGCCCCCAGCCGGGGCTGTTGGGGTTTTAATGAGTATCTGGTTGTCTGCTCCCGTGGCTGATGGACACGATCCAGATGCCCGGGGGTAGGCATCATGACAGCAGTGGAACGCTGTGAACACACAGAGACACTGAGCAGTGGATTACGGAGAGGCATAGAAGCAAGACGAGATCAACGATCGTCGAGCAGCTGACTGAAGTCACATAGCGGCCGTGGTAGGCCAACGAGAATACGCACGGCACAGGAATTCAAGCAAAGAGGTGAGCATACGAGTCATACATGCTCTAACCTTTACCTAGCCTGAAAACTAAAATAATCAGGGTTTTGACACTGGGACCCAGCGCTTTCACACAAGCGACTGATCCCGGTGCAAAACCCACACCAGTATGCCTCGTGAAAAAGATTGATTTGAGTGAAAACAATTCCATATTGTTTGCTTCACAGAATTAACCAAAAGACCCTTCGTTGCACGCTAAGTAAAGATAAACTACTAGGAATACAACGCCTATTTACAAATGTTGAAGGTGTTTGGCAGAACACTGCATCTCCAGTATCAGTGAAGCTGAAGGTCAGAGTTATTTTGAATTAAAATCTTTAGAAGAACGTTTTAAGAAATAACGAACACAGAGTGAAACATGATACTGATCAGAACTCTTCTCCTCTTAAATTTTAGAAATGTGTTTATCACAATTTATGATTTGACCGCACCTGATGAAGGGCTGGAATAGCCCGAAATGCGTTGTGCATTAAAAATCAACATAAAAGCACTTAAAATTGAAAGAAAAGAACCACACATTTGGATTACCACCATCAGAACAAATTAGGGAATTAACCCACAAAAAGAGACATATACGTGGGCAACCAATCATAGGAAACTGTAGACTAATCATGAAAACTTGAGTGGTCACCTCTCTTATTATATTTTGTTTGCATCTTGTTAAGAATTATACCTGGGATTTCAAAACCAAGAAAGAATTGTTTATTTATTTATGCAATGAAACAGATACCATGTACACAGAAAATTGCAATGACTAATTAATTGCGAGTAATAGAGCAATTCCGGTCTGGAAATGTATTTTGTTTTGTAACATTCAAAAATTAACCAAACTACATAAGAGTACACCATAATTGAAAGGTAATATTCAAATTTGCATATTGATATGCACAAGAGTGTGCACAGAGACACGGTCACTCTGGTGTTGAGCGACTCTGTTCATTTTGTCTGTTTAGATTAGATTCTGTAGCCCAGAATCAGTCTCTGTCAGCACCTAAATCGTATCTAGAAACTCGACAATAACCTTTTCTTGAATACTCTTACAAGTTCACGTCAACAAGATCGATCATTAATCAGGAGTGCTCCTCTACACCCATATTACCTATTCTAGTCTCTGCCAGAGCAGTTGCTTTGGCAAGCTTGGTTGGATCTTTTTGTTACAAATATATTTCCATTCAGGTCATGATCACAATTAGTGGTACTAGAGCGTAATTGTACACAGAGAGGTAAGTGATCATTCTCCTCACGCGTAAGTTTAGACATATTGGCTGCTAGGTTAGGTGCGGCATGACTAACAAATACAAAGTTTATGGTGGAGGCACTTCTTCCTCCTGCCCCTGTGCAGGCCTTAACTGCATCCCCGGCACAGTGGCCATTCAGCATAAAGCAATGTCGATGGGGCAGCATTTCACCCCATGCCTTCCTTTGGGTATTTTGAGGGTAGAAATCAGGGCCATACATATCAGAATTGATGATTGGTACAATGTGAGATGCAATTTTCACTTGAAATCACGTATAATCCAGAGCAGAGTGTTTGGATCTAGTTGATCAATGGTCTTAGCAACTACTGGTATGTTATTTTTTTGTGACCTTGAGTACAGTGATTAAATATATTTATAATAGCTATCTCTTCTCTACCAGCTACATCAGTGGTTATCATGACAGCATGACATGACCTCCTTGCTGGCTGTTGAGGTTTGTAATGCACCATCGATGCCTAGCATATGTAAGTATCCCATCCTTTGGGCAGCCATGCGGTCCTTTTACTGCAGGTATTTGATTGTAACTGCTGCCATCAATTTCACGTGTCACACATCCATTTTTCTTGTAATGCAATAATATCATAAAGTGCTAAATGCTTTAATAGTCCAGTGTCAGCGGTTAAATGGCTAGAACCTCTGGTGTTCCATGATATGTGTCATCTATGATGTCATTCTGAATGGCAAACTATAAACATATTGATGGAAAGGATTGGTTAAGGGAACATATCTACGCATAGAACACATATGAAGAGTACATCATTGGCAAACCCTTATCTGTAGGGCACGCCTTGAACTACCTCTATATATGTATAGTACTGACTATAGTGGACATAATGGCAGTGGATTGGTCAATGCAGCATTGTATGTTAGGTTGTTCCTTAGACCAACTGATTGGTTGGCATGCTATCCCAACCATGACATTTCGGCTCTTTAGCAACACGTACGTGAAACGAACCCTAGGTGTTTGAATCCCACCAGACTACTCCCTGTTTTCCCAATTAGTCCATCATCTCTCATTGGTCGGCCATGAGCCAAAGTCTTCCATCTGTAGTTGGCCTTGCAGCCTGCTCACTGCCCTGCAACATTCAAAGGAGTGTGAGCACACCCCTATCTTCGCCTGAGGCTCTAATGGATAGCCCTGTGTTCGATTTGTGAGTCACATGTGAAGAGATCACAAATGTCTCTGTTTCAACCTTCTATTTACTGCTATTTGATTGAAATATGCAGTGTGTTGTTACTCCTCTAGCCTCGAAGAGGCTTGCTCACTCTACCTTGGATACTCGTCATACACTTTTAATTGTACAATGCTTTGGCCATGGCAGAGGTCTTCTTCTTCTTTAGTTTTATCTTGGCTAACTACTCATATGCCTTGCAATTATTCCTTAAAATAGCATCCTTGGCCAAGATAGCCTTCCTGTTGTTCTGCACACAGAGATTTCCAGCATCTCCTGATTCCGCAAACTCTGTCTGTATCTGAGGTAGCTTGGTTGAATTCGACATGAGCAAGCGTCCATTTTGCTATCATGGCCGTGCTTGCCATGCTAAATATTCTTCTATAGCAAGCCTCAATATGTTTCCTTTCTATCGTGCGTTACTGTGTATATGCATGAATTGACTAATAAGTTACTTCTTCTTTGTATTCATGATAACGTTAACTTTAAGTACATGTTTATCTTGGTGCTTCAGTTACATTGTCACTCTTAAGTATGTTCATATCGTTTCAGCATAGATTCATATATCCTCTTCATGGCATCACTCTGCCTTCATCAAATTTATCTTTAACATTCCATAATGTCCATAGGTGTGTGCTGACATCCTTCCATGCGGCACCCTTCCACACTTTCAGTGTGAGGGTACATTCTGTATGGCTGCCTGAGTGCTTACCATCTCTCATACACTCAATGTAGTATAGGAATGATACGTGGTGTCCCACATATAGCCCTTCTCCTGCTGTTCCAGTATGATGGCAGTCAGGGGGTGGGAGCTAGCGAGAAAGAATCCACCTGCTCCTTGACATATTTGCTTGTTGAACTTTTACTGGTAATTTACGTGCTTCAATCCAGTTTAGGTATATATATGCAGTCCATATCGTGAAACTGTAAGACCATATATTATTTAAAGGCCCAATAACCATATACTAATGACACGCCAGCGTTGAGGTTCATTTCACAAATGAGTCTGGTTTATTTTCAGAGTATCTCAGTCGGCCGACCGGGTCTCAACACCTCACGACGTGTGTTCACAGACACTATGAGAGGAGAGAGGGGAGAGCACCGGTAAAGCAGTAATATATATACATAACTAATCATCATTGTACAGCATTATTCGGTCCGCCCATATACATGACACACAAGCTAGGGTTCAGTAATTGACACTTATGCATCTAACTTCATTCAGTCTAAACATTTGGTATTTCTAGCCGAGGATGCAGAGACAGCTTACTGTTTTTGGGGAACATGAGGCACTGGCCCGGGGAAGGATCTCATGTTCTAGCATGGAGACATTGCAACTAATGTTACCTATTCGTTGCGCTCATGGGCTAAGGGTCAGACTGTTCTGAAGCCTTCTACAACAGCGTTTGCAAGACAAGCTGGCACTTGGTTGCTGATTAGTCGATGCTTATGTACAGCTTCAAGGCTTCACAGAATAAGAAAAACAATGTATTTCTGCAGGGTTTCACATTCCTGTCTACGTTAGTATTCAAAGTTCAAGCTGTGGCCTTGCACCATTTGTAGACCTGAATCACATAATATATTTGCAAAAGCGTTTAGAAAAGAAAATGGCAGGCAATTACAAAATGGACTCCCACTGGTCACATTCAGGTTTCATGGTTTGCAATGTGTGTTACACGATGCGATTTGCTTCTGGCCAACATACTATTCATACCATTCGTATGATTGCATTACAGTTTTACAAACCCTCCTTTTGGCCTTAAGCCAATAGCATCGTCCAAACATTGCCTCATCAATGGACCAAGTATTACTTCACCGAACTACCCAAGTCGCTATCATAATCATTATCAGAAATATTTATTGCCATAAACTCATTGATTATTTCATTCTCATGTTTGAGACACCATTTATCATATTGGGTTTGGGCTTCGGGATCTTTGTACTAATTTTGTGTACACATTAATTTGTAATTATGGAGCAATGACTGGCAAACATTGTATGCAACAACAGCAGAGTAAGAAGAGACTGAATATCATGACCAAAATTGCGATCAATGTCCACCCCCAGGATCGTAACAGTTCCCAGAACCATGTACTCAGATTTAGATTCCAGCCACCTGTGAGAACGTGGATTTCAGAACTCAGAACGTGTAATTTTTTTATTGCTTCAAGTATTGTAGGGGAGGAGTCGCTTATAAAAACACAGCACGCTGATCCCACTAATTTGCATACACCTCCACAGTCATCCAAAATAATTTCAAGAACCATTCCATTTTGAAGTGCAACTAATCTGATTGATTTTTGTTCCAGTGTCATGTTGTATAGTATGTCAGTGGTTTCAATAATTGTTTTCTATAACACCCGGGACAGTCTTCTAAAATTGCATGGATATATTGCTTGTCACTAAAAAGGTATAAAGGATTTAGCCATGTCACCAAAAAATGTGCCAAGCAGCATCATCTTGCCGAGGGCGATATTTGGATATTTCTGCTATTTCAGAGGTTGTAGCGGGAAATACACCAGGTAAAAGTATTCCTAAATAACAGGTATCTTCCCAGTTTCTAGGTAACCATGGATAGGCTTGATCCCCACATACAAAATAGACAGGACCTCCTATATATAGTGTTTTCTCTTTGTGCTCAAGTACAGCAGTATTCATACATCTGGTAAATGTACCCACTGGGTGAGAACCTTTTTTTTGCAAACAGAATGGAACAGAAATTGGACTATGGTTAATAGTGTAGGAAGGAGGTATGGCATCTTTGTTACCTACAGGAGCCATTTTAAAAGTAATCAGCGACTTGTAAGGTCTAGAGAGTCTATCAATGGGGCTGGTCGATGCAGTGTTCATTTTGCTTCTATTTGAAAACACGGAACAACCCAAGGATGTCAAAACCAATCTCTCAAATTAATTTATGTTAGTTTCATCAAAGTTCTCAGTGGTACTGTCATTCCAGCTCCCAAAAAATAGAGCTCTTAGTGGTGCATAACAGGCAGTACTCAGGGGCAGAGGATGTAT
This sequence comes from Ambystoma mexicanum, assembly GCF_040938575.1. Lineage (NCBI taxonomy): Eukaryota > Metazoa > Chordata > Amphibia > Caudata > Ambystomatidae > Ambystoma > Ambystoma mexicanum. The sequence goes on along the minus strand of NC_090930.1, from coordinate 234,814,617 downwards.
ATACCAACTCATTCCTCTCTCCCCATGCTGGGGCAAATGCGAGCACACCCAGCAATTGGATCAGTTCATATTCATAATCAATAACAGAGTATTGTTATCATAACCCTTAATGTGTTTAACATCTCGTGGAGGGTGAGTGTAAGAAAGCACATGAGCCGGAGTCATAGTAGGAGCATTGACAGTGGGCAATCGGGTATTCATGGGATGTATATCTTCTAAACACTAAGACACTGGAATTAATGTAAATATGATGCAGATAAGTATGATGGCCAGGAAATGTTTAGTCTTAAAAGACCAAGTCCTTCTCGGATAAAATTCAATGTCAATGTCTATAGTTCTATTAATGTCTTCATCAGCGAAAGAGGCAGCAGGAGCGAATACAAGCATGCTCTATAAAGGATTATTTCAAATGCATCCATCGGAAAAAGTCTCACACGGCAACTCACGTTTAGTCAGAATGTAAGCAAGTTCAATTCAGCCTGCTTAAGATGGCAGTAAACTGGTGTTTACCTCAGAGGCTCCAAAATATAGGAGCAAGTATCAACATCAGTTTTCCATAGTGTCAGTACCGTTGCCCCCGCTTCTCCACGCTAGGTTGAAGAGCCCTTCACTTTCAATAATTGCACTGGGAAATTGCGTGTTAGAGCTTTCATCCGATACAGCTCATACGTTCCCTTGCCCTAGGCCTCTATTTCCAAACCCCATCCGTGGGCCAGAAATCAAGGATTTTGCAATTACTTCTGGATCCGTGGACACAGTTTGTACCTTAAAACTCCAGGTACGGTGTGGTCGAGGAACAATGCACTATCGTTGTTTGCAGCAGATGCAGAAACAATGCCAATTGGTGATGCAATTTCTGATGATGAGGCAGCAGGCAAACAAGGTTGAGATAACAATGATGTTTCAGATTTTGTTGCAATCTCCCCAGGCCCTTTCTAGGGCTCAGGAAGTGGTTTCGGCTGAATTTCGGCAATGTCCTTGTGATCAATCAAAGCTGGTTTACTCTGGAAATCCAAATCACTGGTTTCTATCTCATGTGTTAAAGGAAACAGGATTATTTTCGTGTGGGTTGCATATATCCAATGCTTCTCATTCTGATCATTGTATCCAATGCAGTCTGCGTGGCCAGGAGAACCTGGTATGGTCCCTTCCACCGTGGTGCAAGTGAATACTTTCTCTAAAAATTATTGATCAAGACCGAGTCCACCGGTTGCAGACGATGGCCTGGGCCTGTGTATCTGACAGGAAGAGACTCCTGCACCCGGTGATGAATCAAATGCAAATGTTGAGTCAACTGTCTACAGTAATCAGTAAGTAATGGATACTCTATATCCTTTAACCTTCTCGGACGTGGCAGATTCCATACTTTGGCTGGTCTCCCCATTATAATCTCATAGGGGAGAGACCATTCTTTGATTGCACAGACGTAAGCATTGATAACAAGGCCAGCGGTAAAGCATTGGGCCATTTCAAATTACTTTTGATGCATATTTTCCCCAGTTTATTTTTCAAAATACCATTTTGCCATTCGACAAGACCGGCACTCATCGGATGTCTGGCTGAATGGAATCGTTTATCAATTTGGATGCCTGCACAGATCTGTAGTATCACAGCAGATATAAAATGAGGGCCATTATCTGACCTTACAACACACGGTAGCCCAAACCTTGGAAAGTATTGCTTTAACATGGATTTCGCTGTTGACATGGCTGAACAGTATTTCAGGGGATAGGCCTCTACCCATTTGCTAAATGCAGAGACCACTACAAGGACATACTTGAAATTGTGGAATCTCTCCATTTCTATAAAGTCGAAATGGATTACTTCAAAGGGCATTGAGGGAGGACCAAAACTTCCTACTGGCATCACTGTTCCCCTCCCAATGTTGTCTTGTAAACAAGTCATGCAGTTTTGAACCAACCTCTCGGCAGTTTTTGATATATTGTCATTGTACCATACAAAATCAAGGTGCTGACAAATCTTTTTCGCACAAATTTGTGTTTGACCATGGGCCATAGTAACCATTGCCATAACATACACATTCGGCAGCATCTATCTACAGTTTTCTTTGACTACCCAACAATCCTCGGGACCTAATTCTGCTGGACCCTCGGACCATTGTTTTATTTCCTCAGGTTTAGCCTCTGCTTGTATTTATTTTACATTCCCAATTCCATGCTCTATTATGCAGGACACCCTCTCTGTTGTTTCGATATACATTTTGTTGTGCAAATCAGTGGCAGTTTGTTTCGCGATTCTGTCAGCAAATGTGTTTCCTTTTCCTATATTACACGTTACCTTTTTATGGGCATTGCATTTCATTATTGCTAATCGCTTAGGAAGTGCAAGTGCCATGTTGGATCTTGGTTCCATGGGCCGTCAGCAAATTCCTTTCAGCCCATAATCAGCAAAAGTTGTGGACCACCCCGAAGGCGTATTGACTATCAATGTATATGTTTACACTAAGGTTTTCAGAAATTTCACATTCTCTGGTCAAAGCTATTATTTCCGCAGCTTGTGCTGAGTTATGTGGGATTCGTTTTGATATGCCACTCGGTAATTTAAAACAAGGGCCATCACAAAACTGTTCGCCATCTCTCCCTTTCAGGGGTATATCGGTTAAATCAATTCTTCCTTTTGTCTCTTGTTCAGTTATAGTAAAACAATCATGTGATAATTTCTCCTCACTCCCTTTACTTGGAGTAGGCAATAATTCAGCCAGATTCACAGAGCAACATCTCTTAACTTGGATATGCGGTGCAAATAGGATCAGTTCATACCTTGTTACTTGGGCAGATGTGAAATGTTGCGTCTGTATTCTATTTAAAATAACGTCTACTGAATGGGGTACCATCACGGTTAAAGAGTGACCTAAAACCATCCCCTCGGTTTGCTTCACTGGCGCGGCAGCAGGAGCAGCAACAGCTCGTAAGCAATGTGGTAAAGCACATGCAACAGGATCCAAAGTGGAAGAAAAATAACCGCATGGTCTATTTTTGCCCCTGTGTTAAATAGTCTAAATAGCCAAAGCACATCCATCCCTCTCATGTACAAACAACATAAAACACTTCTCATACTTTGGTGTGCCCAAAACCAGAGCTGAACATAACGCAGCTCTGAGCAGGTCAAAAGCATTTTGACACTCCATGTTCCATGGAAAAGGTAAGGTACCATCCTTACTTGTCAGTGCCACTATGGGTATTACAATCATAGAAAAGTTTGGAATCCATTGACTACAATATGAATACATTCCAATTAAAGCCCTGGCTTCCTTTTGCATATTTGGAATAGACATATCAGAGATGCTTTTTATGCATTCTGGTGTCAATCTCCTTCCCTCCTTCGATAGGAGGTTACCCAAATAGGCCACCTCCTCTCGACAATACTGGAATTTCTTCAACAAAGCCTTGTGTCCGTGTGCCGCTAAATGTTTCAATAATAAGACAGCAGCTTGTTTGCAAATCTCTTCTGCATCCGCTGCTGTAAGAAGATCATCAATGTATTGTAATAATATACAGCCTGCTGGTAATTCAAGCATATCTAGCTGTTCCTTCAATGCCCTACTGTAAATACTTGGACTTTCAGTGTAACCTTGAGGAATACGTGTGAATGTGAATGAGCGTCCTCCTATTGTCAACGCAAATAGATATCTACTGTCTGAATGGACGTGAATACTAAAAAATGCATTTTTCAAGTCAATTACGCTAAAATGTGATGCAGAGGCTGGAAAAATAGTCAAGATTGTGGTGACATCGGGGACTAGCAGTAATTGTGGAGCAACAATTTTGTTCACTGAGCGCAAGTCAATTATAAATCAATTATAAAATGGTAAGGGATTTCATTACCTACTTTCTTGTAAACTGGAAGAATCTGACTATTACATATACTTCCAGAAATGTTTTCAATTACATTTCTGGATATTACATCGGATACAATGCATTTCAGATCTTGCTCACCGAAATTTTGTATTGCGGAATGCGTGGTAGTGTAATTCCTTCTTTCAAAACAATTTTTACTGGTTCCATTTTTAAAATACCTACATCGTTATCATTTGCTGCCCATACACTAGTCAATTTCAGTCGTTAATGGCAAAGACATGAATAGCGATATGGGAGTTTGTTGTGGCGAAATCATCAAATACACTCCATCAGGAGAACAATAAATTACTGCATTCAATTTCTTCAATAGGTCAACCTCAACAAATTATTGCCGCAATTTCTCATCAAAAGAAATGGACAAGATTCAGTGAATGGACCTAATGTGATTGGCACTGGCTGTGAAACTGGACTAATGACTGGTGTACCTGAGAACCCTACTGAAACATTGCTATGTTTCAGTAGGGTTCTCAGGTGGTGGAGGTGGCCGAGGGTAGACTGAAAATGAGCTGAGCGCCATCTGCATATCACTGAAAGTTGGGGCAGAGACCAGCAATGCGGTGGGCAAGAAGTACCATGCATTGGTTGAACAGCCAGGGAGAGAGGTTAGACCCCTGAGGGACACCACAGGTAGAGAAGAAGATAGCTGAGAGTAAGGACCCAAGTTGGACCTGGGAGGGTCAGTCAGAGAGGAAAGAAGTCAGCCATACCAGGGCCTGACATGTGATACCCATGTTATCGCAGAGACATTTGAGCAGAATGGCATGGTTGACTGTGTCAAAGGCGGAAGAGAGATGAAGCAAGATGAGGACACAGGGGGTGTTAGAATCAAAGTTGGAGAGAAGGTCTACACAGATGTTCATGAGAGCAGTTTCCATGCTTCTGTTGGCCCTGAAGCCAGACTGATGGTCATGAAGACAACCAACAGATTCAGTGTGGAGACTTACCTGGTATGTGGCCAGCTATTCTAGGAGTTTGCCCAGGAAGGGAGTGATGGAGATGGCCGATAATTAGCCTGGCAGGAGTGGTCGGCAGAGAGCTTCTTAAGAAAAGAGCACCTGCCTCACCTAAGTGACCATCTTCCGCCGAAAAAGGCAACATGTGTACTTTCGATCGAGATACACCTCCTTGTTATCATAAGCGCCAACACAGCAAACTTGACTTCTTAGCTACACTAGCAGTGACCGACTACACAGAGATTCTTTTCAGGGCATATAAACAGTTACTACGCCTGAAGTAGCCATGACCCACTTCTAGCATGCCTGCCTAGTGAATACTGCATCTGCTTTAAGGGGTGTTCAGCGCCACATTTTATTATTTTCAAGGTAGCATTGCCACTTAGGATCCCCACCCACACCGAATACACACACACACTCCCCAAGGTGCTTGCCGGCATGGAGCCTGGACTCCCGCAGAGGAACCGTAAGATTGCATCATGCATTGCCATAGTCAATGCTAGCACCACTCGGTGTACCTTAATTCAATACATGCAACTGCACATACTACAGCATTTTGTGGAAACATTTTTGCTCAACTAGATGTAATGCAACAATATGGAGTTTACACACTCACCTTTGTCTACTGTTGAGATTAACTGTTCAGCATTAATTCCATGCAGCTGCACATAATCAAAGCGAACAAAGGAACACTGCCTAATATGACTAATCCCACTGTTTAGCCCGCTGAACTGTATTGGGAACTATCACTTTGTTTTAGCTTGTCAGACTGCACTGAAAGGTATCACACTGTTTAGCCTACTAAACTGTATCAGGAACTATCTCTCTGTTCAGCCCACTGGAATATACTGCCAATTACCTCACTGTTCAACCTAGCAGACTGCTCTGCACCATAACTACGACAAAGCGGCTTAGCCCAACCTACCTCTTAGGGTCTTAAACTAGTGCCGTATTGTGCACACCAGCTTCCCATCAGCATTCCCATGTGCGGCCACACCTGCCCCTCCAGTGCCTCAGCCTCATGCAACCCAGGCCCATCAACCCTTGCACTGTAGGCATCTCACACAGACCGCCCACCAACTCGAATGACATTCCCCCTCTCCCGTAAACAAAAGCCAAACATACTTCCCCAATCCCCTGCAACCACATACTCACTGCTCAACACGTCACTAATAGCCCCCTACAGACCTTACCACCTAAGACACCCATCACCAGTTTCAGCAATCTTCCCACCTCACTCAACTGTGCCCTTATAAACGCACGTTCGCTCCCAGCCCACGCAATGGAGATCTGTGAGATACTAACTAACGCTGAACTTGACGTTTGCGCCATTAAAGAATCTTGGCTGCACGAAGCAGCTGGACCAGCTATCTCCATAGCCCTCCCGCCCGGCTACACCCTACTCTGCCAGGACAGACTGCTCTCTAAAGGAGGGGAAGTGAGCAATGCAGACTCCCTGACTGTCACACTCTCTCGCTTGCATAATTGCACAATTGCCACCCTCAAACTGCCATTCTCCAATGACCCTCTGGCTCTAGTAGAACTATATAATCTAATACTCAAAAAAGCAATTGATTACATTGCCCCTCTAGAAAGAAACAAAGCAAAAGGAAAGAAACACTCCAATTCTTGTTACACAGCAGAGCTCTATACACCCTCAAGCGCATCACGCTTACTAAGTGGCTATCAGATCCACAGAACTCCACCTCAGAAGCCTACAAAAAACTTGCCATCCAATATAAAAAAGACATCTAGCCAAATCTACATCCTATAACACAAGGATTATGAATGCTAAATTAGAGTCTGAAGAAATGTTTGCCATATTCAAGGAATTGACTATCCCAGCCCCCAGCACCAAAGACGTGTGAAAGACGAATCTTGGTGTGACAGCATCCAAACAGCAACACTCACCAAAATAGACCTGCTGCAGAGTAAAAACAGGGCTCATTACAATGGCCTGCCTAAATCCGACCTGCCCACCTTACCAATCAAAAACACCCACATCAAGGTTAAGATGCTCTTCTCCTTCAGAGATGTTTCAGACTGAAGTACTAGCCCTCCTGAAACACATAAAACCCTCCAATTGCAAGGGTGATATCTTTCCCGCCAACCTCATCCAAGACTGCCCAGATTCCTTAGCACCATTCCTGACAGCATTCATCAATGCTTCTTTCTCATCTAGCCTTGTCCCGCCGTGTCTTAAAGAGGCTTAGTTTCGCCCATTCCTAAAACAAAAACATCCTTAGACCCAGCCTCACCTAAGAACTAAAAAAAATTTGACAAAGCTGCATACACCGACATCTAACAATTCCTGGATGACAACAGCATCCTAGCGAAGAGGCAATCAGGCTTCCGCCCAGGTCATGGGACCGAATTAGCCTTATTAGATTTAAAGAACCAACTAGGGGACATAATGGGCCAAGGTAAGCCAGCTTTGCTACTCCTCCTCAACTTGTCTGTAGCTTTCGATCTTGTGGACTACAAGACACTCTGCAGCCAACTCATGGATTCAGCCCAATTCACTCTTGAAGCTACCTGCTGGATCACCTCCTTCCATGAAGGTGCTCTCAGACCAGACATGTGCGGCACCTATCACCATTCACTGCGGAGTCCCACAGGGCTCCTGCACCTCACACACCCTATAGAATAGGTTCAGCCTACCCCTTTTCAACAAACTGGACTATCTCGGCATAGCTTACACAAACTATGCGAATGATGCCCCGGTCCTCTTACCATTTTCGGGCTTCTACAAAAAAGAGGCAGAATTACTGCGCAAAACCTATGCCACCATTCAAGCATGATGGCAGCAAATGGACTGTGCCTCAACGGGGACAGGACCGAAATCCTCATTATAGGCCCCAAGGAAATGCTCAACAAACTTGACAAACAATACAGCACCTTTAACATAGCAACACACAAATCACGGTCTCATCAGCAGTCAAAACCTTGCGGGTATACATTAACTCCACCCTTTCCATGACTCACCAAGTTAGCACCATTGCTTCCTTGGCTGCACTCACAATCAAATTGATCAATGCAGTAAAACACTACCTATCCATGCAAAACTGCCTCTCCATAGCCAGAGCCACCATTAGGGCAAAACTGGACTATTGTAATGTCCTCTTTGCTGGCACCTCGGTGGTGAAGAAACTGAAAAGATACAGCTCATTCAAAATAATGCTTTTAGGGCAGTGCTGAGCATTACCAAAAGGGAGCACATCTCCCATGCTAGGCGTGATGCCCACTGGCTCCCGGTCAAAAAACATATTCTGTTCAAGACCCTAGCCATAACCCATTAATGCCTCTCACTCACGGCCCCCTCATACCTCTCAGAAAGAATTATCAGGACTACATCAGCCAGACCCAAACATTCGCACCACTCCAATCAGCTTAATGTCCCTACCTTCAAGAGGGCCAAAGCCGGACGTTTCAGCTTCCTAGTCTTAGCTCCCAAACATTGGAATGCCCTCACTACCAACATAAGGAATGAGACTTCTCACCTATCATTCCGCAAAGCACTCAAAATAAAACTCTTCAATTAGCTTACCCAACCTCACAAGGCACCAAGCAACAGCAGGTTACAGGAATCTGGAGATCTCTGGGTGCTCCCCTTTAATAACGGAACCTGCGAGACCACTGTGTGTTCATATTCATTACAACTCTGCGGACGTCTTCAATGTCAATGTAACCAACAACTGTCTCTTATCTGTCTCACTGTAACCAAGAGCCACAGAGAGGTGATACTGCCCTTCGCATGTAACCAAGTAAGCTTTCTGTAACAGTGCCACGATGCCCCAGGGCCGACGTGCACGCTTTATAAATGCAAATAAATAAAAAATGAAAACAAAATCCTCAGGACCCTCATATGTAACACAGTTGTGCACCTCATCATCATCATCAGTAATGGGCTCAGTCAAAAAGGTAGCCAGGTTCACTGCCTTTGCATAGTTAACATGGACTAGGACCTCTCTAGTATTGCAAACACAGCGTAATCGACCTACAACGTCAATGAAACCCACTGTATCAATAATAGCAGGATTCTCAATGGGGAAATCAGAAGCAGCCATAGCTTGTCCTTGCATGACAGAATCCATCATGCCACTGTTCTATGCTAGGGGTTTATGACCCATAGTATTGTTTTGCGTCAAAACTGCAGTCATCCTCCACCATTAGAATGTGAGAAACGATAGCACTATTTTGTGTAGTCAAGAGTTGCCAATACAGGAGCAATGGAAATGACATTGTTCAGATACTGAAATGGAGTGACCATCTCATCCAACTAAATATTATTTTTCATCGTAGTGCTTCTTTAAGGTCCTATAGCAATGGTTGAGTGTAGGACATGCAATCAAAGATCCATTCTCTGCAGTAATTACTCGGACCTAGAAATGTCTGCATATCCTTAATGGTCAATGGCTGAGGGGTAACGCATACTGGGTCTGTGTGTTCTGGAGTCACTCTCTTACTGTTTACTGAAATCAATTGACCCAAATACAGTACGTCCTGCTGGCAGTACTGCAATTTTGCTCTGTCCACTTTATATCCTTTGTCAGCCAATAAGTGTAACAATGCACTGGAATCCTCCCTGTACTGTTTTTCAGAGATGCTACACACCAACAAATTGTTAACATATTGAATTATAGTGCTGGGGACATCGATTTTCAATAAATCCTGATGTAATACTGTTAAAGATATGTTGGGGCTCAAAGTACCCTTGTGCAAGCCTAGTATGAAGGAATCCCCCCAGCAAGCATACACGCTGTGAGATATTGTGAATCTGGATGTAAGGGTACTGAGAAATGCATTTATGAAATTCACCATAGTAAAACAGGTTGCCTCAACAGGTATGTTACATAATATGATCGCAGGGTTTGGAACCACTGAGAACTCTCCATGTACAACATCATTGAGGGGGCGTAAATCCTGAATCATCCTCCAACTGATTTGATTTTTTCATTGAGTAGATGGCTGTGTGACATGGTGAATTAGATGGTGCTATGATACCCTGTTGCAAAAGGGCTGTTAAGGGGTTTATAAAACCCCTCTTCTGTTGCCTTTGAAAAGGGATACAGTTTAACTTGTGGCAACATATCACCAGGTTGCAAGATGATACGTGCAACACTCTGTAAGATCCCCACATCATTCGGATTACTCATCCACAACTTGTCAGGTACCTGGGACACATTCTCTGAGGCAAAGGTGTGAGTGTTCCCTACTAATAACATGGTACAGGCCATATGTCTGTATTGTATCTTAATCTCACAAGGGACACACTTCCAATATTATTTCCTCCTCATTTTCTTTATTCTCAAAAGGGTTCTCATCTGAAATGTTTTTCATTGGTATCGTAGAATCAATGCAGAAAACTGTGTGCCACTACCTTTATCAGAATCAACTGCTATCAACACAATCCTGTCCTCCGACACCAGAACCCCATCTATACACAGCATGATGATCGTTCCTGCAACTACTTCCTGGGTTTGGGCAGGCCTGAACAAGAATTCATATGGTACACGTCAGTATTTATTAGCCACCTGTACACTGCACTGAGTAATATTATGATACCATACAAAAGAAAATGAGGGGCTACTGGTATTCCTCTTACTGCAGATTCAATGCCCAATGCATGTAAAGACAACATTACCCTCACTGCACACATACCAGATGTTTAGCAAATCACACCTCTTTCAGTGAACAAGATGGTCATGTTGATCTTACTCAGAATATCCCTTCCCAACAAGTTGATCGTGGTTGCAGTGGAGTACAACAAAGGGACCCACACCTCTCTGCCCTCTACCTTAATATAATTTCTTTGTAAAAGGAACACATTGAATTGCGCCAGAAAAGCCCTGTGTGTCCATGACCTTACCAGATAAAGGGATTCCTCCCTCACGAATGCATGATTTAGTTGCACCCGGGTCGAGGGTAACCGATAAGAATGGGCATACCAAGGCTCTCTGTGGGCTGTTCTAATCAGAATAAGTTTTTATCTCTGGGAAAACAAATGGGTTCCCACCAACCACTGTGGCCCCTTGGTAATGAGTCACTGTGCCATTCGGCGCAGCATTACTGTTTGGTATTTGAGGACCCTGCTGTTGTCCTTAATGCACTGCATACAGCGGCATCTTACTGGAACCTGTAGATGGCAACTGTGGGAAAGATAGTGTGGGAGCAGGTGGGGCAGCGGGCAATGGTGTACCATAGGTGACTGCCTGGGGTAACTGTCTGTATGACTTAGGGTGTGGGGCCTGACTTCCCTCGGACTGAGGATACATCTGTTGCTGAGGGTACACAAACAACTGCCTACTTCTACATTCTCTTGAAAAATTACCCATTTGTCCACACATCCACCATTGACTCGTTAATCGTCCCCGAGGTCGCATTCCTCCGAACCCTCCTCATCACCCACAAGGTAAGGAAAAACCCCCACTACCCTACTGAAATGCCTCTAGATACCCACCTGCCTAATTGTTTTCACTTCCCTACACAGGTGCCCCTCACACATTGGCCTGCTGATCCTTCCATAGGCACATTCGCTACAGCTCCCCCAATGCAACCTTTGCTAGTTTCTTTTGAACGAATTTTGCTTCCTCTGCTTGCGCTCGCTGCACTGCTTCCTTCTTCTTTTCCTTCAATCGCTTACAATGTTGTATAATAATAGACTGAATTTCAGCACAACCCTTTGCCTCAATCTCCACTATATTGTCAAGCGTATTCTGTACCTCCTTCAGAAGACCTATTTTAACTACAAAATAGTTAGGCTTTATTCCAGGAACTTCCGTTTCAGACCTTCACATCTGTTGTATATGTAATATATACTGGGCAGAATCCTCATCATCTCGCATTGTCCTTTACATGATCCACTGGAGATTAGGCATATCCAGATATTTGCACCATAGTGCTGCCCACACTTGAGGCCTAATGTTATTGAAATGCGCTCCATCATGACTATTGTCACCCAACTTCACACCCGAGTACCTAGCTTTAACCCGTGTTTTTCGTTAGCCTGAGCCCCAGTATCGACACAAACAAGATTTTCAATTCCCCTACTGCCAAAGTTGCACAAGCTGCCTTCTTATGAAAAGCGTATATCAACGGGTGAGGAGATCCTAGGCCAGCAGAGGCCTCTACCACAACTACTTCTTGTTCTCACACCCCTCCTTTTACCAGGCGCAGTTATCCCAGGCCCACTAAATACACATGGGCTTCTGTATCATTTTTCTTTTGTTACACATCACTGTCTTCTTCCCTAGTAACATAGGAAAAGGTCCCATTACACCACGATCCTCTGCATAAGAAACTGTGTTTTATATACAAACACCACATACATTTCTAACCTCTCAATTCAATCCTCTCACAGCGCACACACACAAACACATTCCTCACCACACACTCAAAAACTCACTCTCCCTCCCTGCACCAATACTTGTTTTTCTCCAAATAAGGTGCACTTACATCTGCGTGCTCACCCGATGTCTTCCGTCGTGGGGTCCCTTTAACGGCCTGCACACTCTGGGGACAGCACCCAGCTACAAAGAACAGACAGGAATTCTGATAACACAGATCCTGTAAACCTCTCAGAGGTGCGCACAAAGGGGACTGGTCACTGCAGGTGAGTACGGCCCCTGAGGATGTGCATCCAGGAATCCTCTGTCTTCAAGGGGAAGTCTGGGATCATGTAGGGGTCACCGATAATGTAGGGCACCACTCCAAAAACCAAACCATGAAAAAACAACCCTGCTAGGGAAAAAGGCTAGGTGCACCCTTTTTTGGGACAAACACAAGCTTATTTTATATACAAAAAGAGTGGGCGCCAGGGTATTACAAATCCACTGCCACAGATCTCTCTCCTTCAGAATGGTATGTGTGTGTTATAAAAATACAATGCGTCATTCATGACATACTCATATACAATATTCATCCCCCAACCTCATTGCCACCTATTTACAGCTAATTGTTACATATAGCACTTTCTCCAATTTTGCACATTGCCTTCTCCTCCATCTTCATCACAAGTGGGTAACAACCTCTTCCATCTTGAAATGCTGCAAAGCAATTGGATAAACTCAACCTGCACCACCCTATGTTTACTCCTAGCCACGTTATGTGCACCTGGACATCAACATGAACTCAGCATATAACTTCGATTTCAGCCTGGTCCTTGTGAACAAAGCAATCCCAGACACGCAGGCGCACCCATCATGCCTTCCCACTGTATGGGCATCACCCTTGGCTCTCCTGGGTACATATCAATGATTGTTTTGTTCTCTGTTCCCCCTATATTTGGTCCCCCTCCCAAGGGGTGGGTCTGGTATCCCACTAATCAATCCAATTAATAAAGGATTTAAGGCTTATATTTCTGCACATCTGGTAATTCAAATAGAGAGACCAAAATTATGTAGGTGCTAGTGTCCTAAATCTTATTTCATGTTTGGCAACCCAGGATATATTCCCTGGCTCCCATGAGTATGGCCTTCATACTGGGCCACAGCCGTTCACCTATTTGGCTGTGCAAATTCCTGAATAATAGTTCAAAGGTCTAACTAGATACATTTACATGTGGGTGGATGTTGGTGGTGTTTGCCGTGCCTGGGAAACAGAATGTGATAATCAAGCAGGCGATGAGGCCTTGTTGCTCTGTGTCTGTAACATGGCCTGTCAGGATTCATACCTGCAACATAAGTTCATGTTATAACTATTTCACACATGCAATGTATTCTACATAACACTTTCACAAAGCAAATGGTTAGTTCCCCAATATAACTTCTCATTCCCACCAATGGCTTCCACCCGTAAAAGGTAGCCCTCCCCCCGCACCACCCTTTACACATTCTCCATGTTTTCATATATTTTTCACAATCTAAATATATTGGGAGTAGCATAATCTGAAGGTGCATCCCAACATATGGTAGCAAACACATCATATAGGTTTTAATGACAGTGAATGTTGTTTTGCATGTGTGCCTTAAAATAACTGTTTTCAAGTGAATTGATATTTGTGGACAACAGATTTATGAAACCAGAGTGTTTGGTTCAAGCTAATGAGAGTGCATATAAAGAGCAACATTGTGAATTTTTGTAGCAGTTTTTCTTTGCATCTAGAAATTGAATTAGTCTAATTAACCAAATGTCATGATGCCAAGCCTCATGGTGCGTAGCTAAAATCCCAAGGTGAACTGATAACATTTGCAAAAACTTAATGTACAACCTGTTTCTTCCTACAATACATATATTGCATGCTGAGAAGTATATAATACTGAGTATACTAAGATGCAAACTGTATATTTTAAAATATTACAGGGCCTGCGGTAGTGGCCCTGTAGTTATGGTTAAGTTGCTCAACTCATAGAAAGATCACTTTTTGGGCGACTTATACCTTTGCCCCCCCTGGACGAATCCTAATGATACTTTGCAAAAATAGTATATGGTACCCTCAGAATGTTTCTGGAAAGTTTGGGTCGGGTTTGTCAAGGGAGGAAAAGGTATAGGGGGTCTCAATATGTGTGGAAATCCTCATAGATGCAATGGAAAAGAAAATGTAAGACTGATTTTCATAAAATTTGCGCCAGGAGAGGCAGCTTGGTCCCAAAAGTGTGGTTCTGTATGTTTGGTGTAAATCCGACCAGCAGTTTATTAAAAGCAACCAAAATGTATGTAAAAGAAATAGTGATATCTGGGTTTGATTCGCTGACTCACTTCCCGCTTCAGGGTCCACGGTCACATCTGGGCCCAACATGGTCAGGTGTGGTGTCCACGCACACTGTGTGATCCTGCTGATTGGTTGCTCAAAAGCATGAGGTGTGTCATATTTTTTTTTTTTAAACAGTCACCATGTTGGGTCTGCAGACACACGCCAGTAGCATCGTGGAGAACAAGTCTGGAAAACACACTTGCAGTTATTTGGTGGTAAAAAGAGGGGCTGGAAAGCGTGTGGGGTGGAATAAAGATGATATGGAGCTGTTTTTATAGGTGAGAAAAGTGGGTGCAGGTGCCGGCCAGTCCGCGGACACTGGGGTAGTCCCCCGACAGCGCTGTGAACGAACAGTTTGGAAAACACATTTGGGTTTTTTTGATGGCTGAAAGAGGGCATGGAAAGCGTGGTGCAGTGGAATAAAGATGATATGGAGCTGTTTGATAGGTGAAAAAAGGGTGTGCAGGTGCAGCTGAGGCAGCAGTCAAATTTGCTGTCCTCTGACATTTTATCAATTGCAGGGGGTTCAGGGCTAGTTTTGTTATTTGAAGATGTATTGTATATACTTGTTATATGGTTTAATTCTATTGTGGTGGTTGTGGACAGTGGCTAGATTCTTGGGGGAATGGCCGTAGGCCACTTGCAAGACACACTATAGTAATATGTGTATAGTAATTGTAGGTAATGTAATGGGAGTATAACGTATTTGTAATATGGTGGAATTATATAATTGAAGAGTATGTGACATTTATGATTGCAATACAATTGAGGATAGTGCTTATGGAATATGTATTTGTTTATATTTGGTATGGTTACTTAGTTGCATACAGTAATTACGCTGGAATATTGTTCTCTTTTTCTGTGAAAAAACTGTATAATTTGTTAAGCAGGATAATTTAAAAGCTTTAATTTCATAACATTTTACCTATACATTTACTTTTTTTGACCCACATAAACAGTACATTCTATGTACTATATTTGTTACATCATTAGTGTGTGCTACACTGTTGCTGCATTGACATGAAATAATCATTGGGTCATTGGAAAAAAAAATCCTTAAAGTATTTAAAAAAACAATTACAATTATGTGAGTGTAAGTGTGATAGTATGTTCCTTTGAAATGTGGTGTAATTAAGGGAATGTTTAAAGTAGTTAGATGCTTGTTGGTGGATTCTAACTATATTAGACTTTACAAGAAGTTTTGCAGTAACAAGAACTGTGATGGCATATTTGAAGTGTATTGCAATGAAAGGTATTTTCTCTGCTGCTCAGACAGTGGGGTTGACTGCAGGGGTGGTGTGCTAGGTGAGTCGGTGAGGGAAGGGCTTCGCCCAGCACGGCATTCAATGCTGATCTCAGCACGCTGATGGGAACTCTTAATCTATACTTTCATTTCCTTCCCCACTGAGTGTGCTGGCTTTCGAGTCTCTGAGCCTCTACATCAATTTCACCCATCACAGCCTTGGATAGCCTTTGATATTTGGGTAGGAGTGGACAGCTGTGGTCTGGGGTGGAGCCGTGGGGAGAAGGGCAAGTAGATTATTACTTTTACAACCCTCATTGGCAGAAAAGACTCTATCAATTCACCACACACAAGTATTGGAGAATAATGCACATTTAATCTGAAGTGATAGGTTACACCACTTTTCATTGCAATCTTTTGAGCCCTAAGACTAAACCAAACAGGTTTTTCTTTTTGATATTTGTTTCGGTCTGCAGAGGTAGCCTTCTGGACCATGCGGATGGTGATCATTATTATTGTCCTGGACCCTTTTTCCCTACTGGGCCAACAATAATCGGGCTCTTCAATGAAATGCTCAACTACTCATGTCGTTAAAAGGGCTAGAAGTCCAGAAGATTGCACAAAAGTGCCTAAATAGGACCGGTCTGAATAGAACTCTTGCACTCAGCCAACCCTCACAGCATTTCTTTAAAAATACCTACTGGATCTGGGCCATTTAATTTTACTTGTACATCACCTCCTCAAGCCTTCACCACAGCCACATCTTCACTGATAAATGACAATAATAATTCACTTCTAAACATGTGCATTGGCTTAAAATAAGATTCTCTTGTAAATACACAGAGGAAGGCTCCACCAATTGATGGCCATGACAACCTCATAGGACCCAATCTCTCCTATTCCCTGGATTTGGTCAGATTGCTTACTTCTTCTGACTCCAGATTGATCTGATAGTGAAACTGATAGTGATTGTGAACCTAGTCACCCCCACATATTTGGGGACTCGGGCATCATAGAGGATGCACACTCATCCCCCACACTGAATGCTTTGACTTCAAGGCTTGAGGCCTTCTTGGCTTTGTGTTCCACCATTTCCGAAGAACAGAGTGAACTTAAACATGCCTTAGCCATGATTGTCAATGACATGCTGGAAAATTCCTCATCAATTCCCAAACCCGCTATCTTTGATAAAGGAACTGGGGGTATATGTGCCTTAAGCCTTCATGCATGAACCTTCCTGCAGATGAGCAATTCAAACTTTATACAAAGTGCCTCAGGAATAGAAGCCCTGCATGACATAGCCATGATCACTCCTCCAACTACTGAAGAGGTTGATTGGGATTATGAAGAACTCTCTTTGCCCCAACACGCAAAAGTGGGGACTATATAAGTGCAACTCCTCCAACTTGCCCTTCTATTGGCTGTGAGGAGAGCAAAAGAACAAATCTTTAAAAATTAAAAAGATGTCAAAAAAGAGCAATTCCAGGATTCAGCCAGGTTTACCCTCTGTCGCCTCTACCAGCAGTAGTGCATGCTCTGCCAATAGTCTTAAGACTGCAGTGATAGACACCATAAATGACGGCACTATTAGGCAGGTACAACTTCACGTCCCTCTTCATTGATGCCTTCAAGCACCTCCTATGTAAATGATTAGCTTTATGCCTCCCGATGCTGTTCCCTCAAGCAGATAGTTATCCGGTACAGAAAATACAAATGTATCTCAAAGTATAGCTCCTTCTTTAGGATGTCCACCTAGCCATACTCACTTGGTGCTTTACCTCACACGCATGTCTTCTAATGGACATGCAGTTGAGTTTGTAGTAGACAGTTTTGTGGTTGTATTATTTGATGGAGAAGCAGTTGGTCGTTGTTTCTTTAGCGATATTGTTGGGAGATCTGTTTTCTGTTTGTATTAGTTTTCTTTTTATTTTAAAGGTCTTATTTGGTGAGTTATAGGGTACATATCTAGATGGGGGTGTATAGTGCATGTAGCCTGTTGTATTCCAGGTTGCAAGGATTGTCAGAGTTGACTTTGTTTGCATCAAAGTTAACTAGCACTCGACCATTGAGTGTACGGAGACATGAAAGTGCTACGTAGCTAATTTCTTCTTCAAATGTCTTGGGAGGATAGCACAGGGGTAACGTGCTTGCCTTGGAAGCAAGATGACACAGAACAACAGAGGTTCGATCCCCAAGTCAGTGCTTAGAAACCTTGGGGTATTTAGCGCATTATAAATAACCTATCATATCATATCATAAAGTCTGTACTGCCAATGTCAATTAATGTGTGATCTACGGTTAGACCTTGTGATTTTTGAATAGTGACAGCATATGCAAGAGATATAGAGGATTGTTCTCTGCCTACGTATATGAAATTTGAAAAGAAGGAACTGTGCTATTGTGCTGCCAATTTCATTAACTTCTGCAAGTTTGTCAAAGTGGACGTTGACAAACTGAATGTTGATGTAACGTGAATATGTTTGGAAGCCAACAGCTGTTCCAATTGCTACATTTACTAATCCTTGTTCTATGTCAAGGTTACGTTTTAGAATTACTTTGTAGGTTAGACACAAAGTTAATATTTTTTCCAGTTCAACTGTGTTAGAGATATATTTTTCTAAGCTATTTAACCATGCTGTTGCTTATTGACACACAAGGAGTGTAATGCCATGCACTTCTAGTTTTTCTGTGCAGCTGGTATGCAGTATGGGTAACATTTCTTTTTTTAACATTGTCTCGTTAAATTGACTACAGCTTGCAAGGGTTGTCATTAAGGGCATGCATTTTATATTATGTTGAGTTCATTGTTCAATGACATCAGGAGCAGATGTATTTCACCCATCTAACTCATGGATTAGTCTACTATTTAAGATGGATTTTGCATCTTCATTTAGCAGACCAGTTCTAATGCTTTTAAAAATGTTTGCATAGGGGATGTCTGCAGACTGGTGCATGCTTTGAATTAAGGCTAGGTAGTGAAAAAGCTGCCAGAGATTTACATTTTCAAAGCTGCCTAGTGTGTTGCAGCATTGTTTGTGTTCCAATGTTTTGAAAATAGGTTGACATTTTATGAGCTTTAACTGTAAGAGGTCTCCAAAAACAATAACGTGTTTTACCTAAATCTCTGGTAAATGGGCTAAATTGGAGGAGCCCATTTCTAATCAGGCGCTTTATGTTCTCCCAAATCAATGATAAGTACAGCAGATATCGCCAACATTGAATTGCCCAAACAGCAGCCCGACCAATTGGGTAATTTTTGTGTTTGTGACCCCCCTTATGGTCATCCTGCTGAAATCCTGTGCTACAAACTGCAATACCTAGGATTCGTGCAGAGAATTTGCAGGAAGAATACTTCTCCACAACCTCCTGCCTTCTCAATTGAACTCCTCACTTAACAACATCCTTATTCAACGTTCATCAATACTAGCTTCTTCAATTTATCCTATTAATAACTCAGCTGTAAAACAAACTGTTGAACAATGGCATTATGAAGCTGTACCAACAAGTACCATCTGACAACAACATGACCCCTCGTCAATGGCTTGGCTCACCTCTGGCCAAATAACTTGGTTTGAATAAGTCAATATTTAAATAAATGGTTGATACTGTTTGGTTTTGAATCACTAACCATGTTGGTATCAACATGCGGCAGCAGTCTCTCTTTTTTGTTTACATAATTCTTTTCTTGGCCAGCCTTTGGGCCTTTCCTATTTAACTCCCACCAATGTTTTACTGCTACTTCAAACTTTTACATTGACTGGTATAGTGCGTTGTGCAATCCCACAAAGGGCTCATGAAAAGACTGCCTGGAGCCGTCTGGCTATTGGAGCCATGCCAGATTTATTATTGTTCCATTTATGGTTCAACACACTTTGCCACAGGTACTATCAATCTCATGACTCGATGACTTGATCCTAAAACAAATGAAACTGTATTGATTATGAATGCATACGATCCTCTAGATGGATCAGCGACATCAGAAATTCATAATCTGATCGAGACCTCTCTCTTAGCATGGTAAAATTGGTACCCGGTTAGTAAGGTAATGTTGGCTGGAGATCTTAATGTGCAGGATCTGCATCTGCATATGGCAAATAATGCCAACAGTGATACTCATAAATCCTGCACAATGCAACCCACTGGTGCTATTGATCAAGGTGGGCACCATTCTTAGAAGGCCATGACCTATTATGTTTAACTTCTTACTTCTTCCTGTCTGCTTTTGGTTTTCTAGACTTCCTGTTTCTTCTCTTACATGCTGCACACTGAGGCCCACAGATGATTTGCGCCCTAAAAAAGATATTTAACATTAACATTAACATTAACTATGGGCAACCCCTACCACGCACCCTCTGGTCTAATGGTCATTCATAATCCTTCATAGATTATGTCATGGTCAACCCAAAAAAACGTGTAGGTGGTTATCCAGCCTAGGTTACTCTACTATCGTCTGCCATTGCACTACTGCCGTTAAGATAAACTCTGTAGGCAATTGCATAGTGTGGACTGCTGGCACAATTACCAGAATTTAATAATGCAATTCGAGCCAATCCAAATTGCCTTGAAATCTGACTAGCAACACATGCTTCCGACATTCAGTCTATGACAACTAAACTGGCGGAACTTATATGCTCCCAAAATTCCATGACTACGGGTAAAAAGAGAAACATGGCCATGGTTACCTAGGAACTTGCGATCTTTCTTAATTGCAAGCTGAATCATGGGTCGAGGGGTACAGTCAGAGGACAGCACATATTATCTCCTATACTATCCCCTAATGCCAAGCAAGCTTACACTTTTAGCCACACGCAAAAAGAATTGGCTGTCACAAAACAATCATTCCTTAAGTAGCATTAATTGGTACTTATTTTTGGAACTTTGAAGTCTAATGACAGTCGCAAATCCTGGTCGCGACTTAGTGATTTTTTTACAGGTGCCGCCTCCATTGAAATTAACCCTCTCTCCAAATCCCGATGGGTAGAACACATCAAAACATTGCATTTTGTAATTATGGACGAGAATCCAACTGCAGATAGTTACGTTCCTTCAAATACATTTTTGGGTGAAAGCTGTGTGGTGGATGACATAGCTACTATCATCAATAAGTTAAAATCCTCACGTGCCCCAGGCTCAGACAATGTAGCAAATATAACTATGAAAGCAAATACATTTTCTGGGCTAAAGCCCTATTTGAGTTGTTTAGAGAAATTGAGAGGAGCGGACGCATCCCGCATAGCTACCGTTGGTCCACACTCCGGTGCACAAAACCGTAGACAGACAGGACCCTAACAATTATAGATTTCTGGAGATGCTTGCCACAAGCCGAAAGGTATTTTCATCTATTCTTTTGGCAAAACTCAGCACCTGGGCCGGGGAAAAGAACTACTAAAATAATTTCAAATGAGTTTTATAAAGGGACATGGTACTTTAGACAATAACTGTACTATCCAATATCCAATATCTAATGGCAGAGACCAGATTTTCCACCAAACCAAATCTTTATTGCTGCTTTATCGATTACAGCAAAGCCTTCCACCTAGTGCCTGCCAGCATCTTTAGGCCAAACTTGCCTCTCGGGGGATTGATCCTCACCTGCTACATTTCATCAAAGTGCTATATACCGATACAATTGCTGCTGTTCGGTTAAATCAGGAGGGTGAGCTCACTGGTTTCACTGAAACAAATGTAGGATTGAAGCAGAGTTGCGTTCTTGCACCCCTATTGTTAAACCTCTTTGTGGCTGATATGGCTAATTATCTAGAGGTAGCTAGAAACTTCCTCCCTAAAATCAATGTTATCCCCATCATCTGGTCATGATACACTGATGACACTGGTTTGATCTGACCCCTTTGGACTCCAGCATTTGCTGGGTGCATTTGCTGATTTGCGCAGTCTAACCATACAATGATTAATACAAGAAAAAAAGAAAAGAAAAAAAAAATGATGTGTCTGGAGGGTAGTCTTCCAAAAAAGCCCTCCTTTATATGGAAATTGGGAACTGCCCAACTTTAGGTGGTAGATACCTCTACCTATTTGGGTTTTCCTCTCAAGTGTAATCCTACAAACCACTTTCGCAGGAATTTTGTAATCACTAGGACCTGGAAAAAATAAAATACCTGTCCCTCAAATGATACAAACGATACATGACTAGTAAAGACAGTAATAATATAGAGGGCCTACTGACAATTTATCTGACAAGTATTTTCCCAGCCATAGTTTATGGCCTTCAGGCACTTCCACAGAATCTGAGTGGCTCAATACATTTGAAGCAAAAATATTCCGTTCTGGAATGAACCTGCCTAGCGCGGTTCCAGTTGAAGCTTTGAGGATGGAATTCAGCATGTATTCTCTTTTCTAAAGTCTATGTTAAATTGACATTAGCAACTTACAACTCCAAACAATTTATGAGTATCTTGGGCAATGGTGTCCAGTTAAAGGATTGAATGTAAAAGGATTGAATGTAAAAGGATTGACGCAATAGGGCCGAAAAACAAAAGGATCAATTTGTTTTTTAAATTATATTTATTTTTTGGTTTTTGTATAGTTAAAAAAAGTGGTTTTTACCACAAAAACAGGGTTTGGGGAAACCCCGAAAAAAAAAGTAAAATAAATATATATTTTTTTCAATCCTTTTGTTTTCAATCCTTTGGAATCGATCCATTTACCATTCAATCCTTTTTTTCGATCCTTTTACCTACAACCTTGGGAAATAGCAATGGCAACCCCAAAGGTTCCTTCTAGCACCTTTTTAAATACCAAGCAACCTGGTTAGAGATCTGCACAACATTGAGCAAATCATTAAACATAGGTCTAGAGGGTGGGATAGAATTTGTATTTTGGACAAGCTGGCTTCTTATTTAATGAGCCTTCTTCTTATCTCACCAAGCCTTGCTCCTCACATTTAAAAATATGTATTGTCTATTTTCATATTAACATATTACCTAGCTTGGAGTATCAGGCCACTTGGCAGAGCATCCATTATGAGCAGAGACTATGTTGGATATGTTGCATGGAAGTTGAAACGGACCACCACATCCTGGCAAAATGCCACAGCTTAAATCCACTGTGAAGTTATGGAAATTTCAATGAGCAGATTGAGTTCTTTTCAAACTGACCAATTCTGGAACTCACTTTATAGAGCCAAATCCATTGATATAACAGCTGCGGCTTTTCACATTTGGGGAAAAATACAAAATCTACTAAACACGCTCTGCCCTCTGCTTTAGAAGACATTATTCTATCATCTATTAGCTTTTAGTGGATGAATATGGCGCATTTGAATTGTTGACCTTGTTTTTAACCTGATTCAATGTTGTTATTATTTTTATAGTGTTTTTAATGTCATCCAAATTAATGTATTGCTCTTAAAAGTAATTTTAAATTAATTGCATTTCCTTTTATTGGAATTTTGTAATGTCTTTTAAACTGTGCTTAAGGCCTGATTTAAAAAAAGTAATTAGATACCTGTTGGTGTATTCTAACTATCTCAACTTTTAAAAGTACTACTGTGGTATTATGGATGTAGTTAGATACCTGTTGGCGTATTTTAACTGTCTATTGTGGTACAGTTTGGTGAGTAAATTTGTGTTGATGGAATATTGAGAAGGAATTTCTTTGCTGATAACCTATGTTTTGGAGAAACAGATGTGTCATTACATTCAAACCGACCACTTTTTTTTGATATGTGCAGTATAGTGCTGTAAGGAGCTCATTGTGACAACAGCAAAGACAGACACAAGTGATCACAGTTCAATTATGTTCATCAAACTGTATAATGGGTGAGAAAAATTCCTAAACCGAAATCTAAGATGGGAGCAAGCTACGACCATCAAATAATAATAAGGTAGTCCGAGTGGTGTCTTGTGAAATAAAAAGGGTCTATACTAAAAACAAAGTATGGCCAATCCTTACAACCGAGTTACAAAATAGTGTGGGACAATGTTCTCAAGAAAAAAAAGAAATGTTCACCAAATGATAAGTCAGGATGCTATGGTTGGGGTCTCCCTTGCCCACGTTTTTAGCATGGGAAAAAGCAGGACCTTTGATCACAGCACACTCCTGGGCCTCGCCAGCTCGAGGTTGCAGTTCCTTTCAACAATGCTAGGACCTTCTGTGGCCAAGTCCCTTTCCTGCAAAAGGCTCCTCCCTTAAAAAGTATGCTATACCGAAAACAATAAACAAACAAAAGTTCCTTTAGTAAGCTTTCACATTGGGCGATTGCTCCTCGTTCCAGGATCCCCCTCAACTGGGCTCTGATCCTTAATCATTTACGTTAGCCTCCCTCAATCAAGTTCACTATGGCCTTTCAGTCAAAATGTATCTCTCAGTAATTTCAACGTCTTTTAAACCATCTATCCATGGTGGACATCCCTTAGCGGGGTTCACACTTATCATCACAATGTTTATGGGTATATCACTATTTACCTTCAATTTGCAGGCATCCTAGCTTTAAACCTGGCATCCCTCCATCGGGTTCATGTAGCTATTCTGACACAGTTCATGATTCAATCATTTCATCAGAAAAGTGGGGTTCCCTTCTCCTAGCTTTCTTCTGGCATCCCCCCGTTGGGGTCACTCTTGCCACAATTCACAAGACCCGTTAGGTTTTTCCCTTTTCCTAAATTCGGGTCTCAGCCCCCAGTCAGGCTTCACATAGTTTTACCCAAGGTGTCAAAGCCTTTTGAGTATACGAGGGGTTTTGCCCGACCCACGTGGGAACACTTTGACATTTCACACTAGCCTCTCCTAAGGCCTCTAGGTCTTTGTAGTTTCAATGAAACAGCACAACCCAAAAGGGCTTTGTCCTTTGAATGAGTGCTCCCTGTGACACCTGACCACTCTGATTCTGAACCTTTTACTAGTGTTTCTTTAAAGTTCAATCATACAAGTCCTTTGTTCAACAAGGTTGCCACCTGCAACCTTCGGCCCAGTACAGTTTGGTTTTACTATATGTCTTCTCTGACTCACCAGCTGTGCTGAACTGTTGGGGTTTCTTGTCTCGGGAGTCAAGGTCGGCACCACGGCAGCAAACGCTTCTTCCCGCTTTGGCTATCAGTGCAGGAGGGCCCAGTGTGCTATTGACAACTGTCACACCACATGCCAGCAGGACTTCCCGGTCGTATGATTTCCCCTTCGGAGGCTTCACGGATCTGCATTGAAAAGGGCAAGGGCATTCCCTCCTCGTCATCCGTCCAGGTCTCTCCACCTTTCTGCTCCATTTGAACTGCAGGTTCAGAATAGCTGCTTCCTCGTGTGTTCGGCCTTGCTCGAAGTGTGCTTTCGAGCTGCACCTTTTATCCATGTGGGGAAGGAAAAGGGCAGTCAGGTGTGTATAGTTATCAGCAATTGCCTGACTTTGCCTGTATGTTGAGAGATATCAGGTAAACATCTCTGGTGTTAGTCCGTTATCTGTCACTGTGTGAGAAAATGTTTGTGTCAGAAAAGGGGGTTTTGATTAATTTGGAAAGATGAGATTTTTATGGTTGGGTTAAAGCATACTGCGAATTTGTGAAATTATAATCTGCGGGACAGGGAGAAGAATGACTGGGAGAACGCAGTACAGGGATTCAGGGATTCTGGGAGATGTAGTTTCCTAGTGCAGCAGGTACTGGGTTCTTAGGGGATTTACCATATACGGGGGGTTGTTTAATTCTGGTAAGGGAGATTTATTGGGTGGAAGGGAGGTTAATTTGGAAATGTCTATAATGGCCTCAAGTATTTTGTCTTACTACCCGGTGTAATACTACATCTCACCTGGGGCATATCCCAGACCATTACCCCAGGTTCCGAGGGTTCCCCTGCCCAGGTGATGCTCCCTCGCTCATCCACCCTCAGGGTTGGGATCTGAGAGCACCAGCCCTCCCCTGGCCACCTGAGTAGGGGATTCTTACAGTGCCCTGTAGTGGTTGTGGCAGCAGTGTGGTATATCATGCTTACTGTTGTGATATACTTGACTGTGTGTAAATCTAGTGAGCTTACAGTTATTTTTGGTTCTTTTTGGTTATGTTGGTACCATCTGCATTGTAAGTATTTAGGAATTCTTGTGGATATTCCTGTGTGTTTATGGTACATTCTACCATTCCTGCACAGTAGTTCAATTATTGCCCTATAACTGAGACACTGTAAATGTTGTCAGGAATATTTGTGGCATTTCTTTGAATGATGAGCATTTGAAAACACAACTGGTCCGAGCCGTTTAAGTAAATGTTGTGAAAAACTGTTGGAAATTGGAAGAGAAGACTGATTGTTACATTTGCATAGCAATTTACTCTAGTGGTGTTGCTGAATGTAAATGGACCAGAGAGTTTGCCTCTGCATCATTTGATGGTCCTATAGATTGTTTCTGAGAAGAGATATTTCTCTTTGTCTTCTGATGGACATGCAGTTGAGTTTGTAGTAGACAGTTTTGTGGTTGTATTATTTGATGGAGAAGCAGTTGGTCGTTGTTTCTTTAGCGATATTGTTGGGAGAACTGTTTTCTGTTTGTATTAGTTTTCTTTTTATTTTAAATGTCTTATTTGTTGAGTTACAGGGTACATATCTAGATAGGGGTGTATAGTGCATGTAGCCTGTTGTATTCTAGGTTGCAAGGATTGTCAGAGTTGACTTTGTTTGCATCAAAGTTAACTAGGACTCGACCATTGAGAGTACGGAGACATGAAAGTGCTACGTAGCTAATTTCTTCTTTAAATGTCTTGGGAGGATAGCACAGGGGTAACTTGCTTGCCTTGGAAGCAAGATGACACAGAACAACAGAGGTTCGATCCCCAAGTCAGTGCTTAGAAACCTCAGAGTATTTAGCGCATTATAAATAACCTATCATATCATATCATAAAGTCTGTACTGCCAATGTCAATTAATGTGTGATCTACGGTTAGACCTTGTGATTTTTGAATAGTGACAGCATATGCAAGAGATATAGAGGATTGTTCTCTGCCTACGCACATGTCTTTGAAAAGAAGGAACTGTGCTATTGTGCTGCCAATTTCATTAACTTCTGCAAGTTTGTCAAAGTGGACGTTGACAAACTGAATGTAGATGTAACGTGAATATGTTTGGAAGCCAACAGCTGTTCCAATTGCTACATTCACTAATCCTTGTTCTATGTCAAGGTTACGTTTTAGAATTACTTTGTAGGTTAGACACAAAGTTAATATTTTTTCCAGTTCAACTGTGTTAGAGATATATTTTTCTAAGCTATTTAACCATGCTGTTGCTTATTGACACACATGGAGTGTAATGCCATGCACTTCTAGTTTGTCTGTGGAGCTGGTATGCAGTATTGGTAACATTTCTTTTTTTAACATTGTCTCGCTAAATTGACTACAGCTTGCAAGGATTGTCATTAAGGGCATGCATTTTATATTATGTTGAGTTCATTGTTCAATGACATCAGGAGCAGATGTATTTCACCCATCTAGCTCATGGATTAGTCTACTATTTAAGATGGATTTTGCATCTTCATTTAGCAGACCAGTTCTAATGCTTTAAAAATGTTTGGATAGGGGATGTCTGCAGACTGATGCATGTTTTGAATTAAGGCTAGGTAGTGAAAAAGCTGGCAGAGATTTACATTTTCAAAGCTGCCTAGTGTGTTGCAGCATTGTTTGTGTTCCAATGTTTTGAAAATAGGTTGACATTTTATGAGCTTTAACTGTAAGAGGTCTCCAAAAACAATAACGTGTTTTACCTAAATCTCTGGTAAATGGGCTAAATTGGAGGAGACCATTTCTAATCAGGCGCTTTATGTTCTCCCAAATCGATGATAAGTACAGCAGATATCGCCAATATTAAATTGCCCAAACAGCAGCCCGACCAATTGGGTAATTTTTGTGTTTGTGACCCCCCTTATGGTCATCCTGCTGAAATCCTGTGCTACAAACTGCAATACCTAGGATTCGTGCAGAAAATTTGCAGGAAGAATGCTTCTCCACAACCTCCTGCCTTCTCAATCGAACTCCTCACTTAACAACATCCTTATTCAACGTTCATCAATACTAGATTCTTCAATGTATCCGATTAATAACTGAGCTGTAAAACAAACTGTTGAACAATGGCATTATGAAGCTGTACCAACAAGTACCATCTGACAACAACATGACCCCTCGTCAATGGCTTGGCTCAAAGTGAACACCTCTGGCCAAATAACTTGGTTTGAATAAGTCAATATTTAAATAAATGGTTGATACTGTTTGGTTTTGAATCACTAACCATTTTGGTATCAACATGCGGCAGCAGTCTCTCTATTTTGTTTACATAATTCTTTTCTTGGCCAGCCTTTGGGCCTTTCCTATTTAACTCCCACCAATGTTTTACTGCTACTTCAAACTTTTACATTGACTGGTATAGTGCATTGTGCAATCCCACAGAGGGCTCATGAAAAGACTGCCTGGAGCCGTCTGGCTATTGGAGCCATGCCAGATTTATTATTGTTCCATTTATGGTTCAACACACTTTGCCACAGGTACTATCAACCTCATCACTCGATGACTCGATCCTGAAACAAATGAAACTGTATTGATTATGAATGCATACAATCCTCCAGATGGACCAGCAACATCAGAAATTCATAATCTGATCAAGACCTCTCTCTTAGCATGGTAAAATTGGTACCTGGGTAGTAAGGTAATGTTGGCTGGAGATCTTAATGTGCAGGATCTGCATCTGCATATGGCAAATAATGCCAACAGTGATACTCATAAATCCTGCACAATGCAACCCACTGGTGCTATTGATCAAGGTGGGCACCATTCTTAGAAGGCCATGACCTATTATGTTTAACGTCTTACTTCTTCCAGTCTGCTTTTGGTTTTCTAGACTTCCTGTTTCTTCTCTTACATGCTGCACACTGAGGCCCACAGATGATTTGCGCCCTAAAAAAGATATTTAACATTAACATTAACATTAACTATGGGCAACCCCTACCACGCACACTCTGGTATAATGGTCATTCATAATCCTTCATAGATTATGTCATGGTCAACCCAAAAAAACGTGTAGGTGGTTATCCAGCCTAGGTTACTCTCCTATCGTCTCCCATTGCACTACTGCCATTAAGATAAACTCTGTAGGCAATTGCATAGTGTGGATTGCTGGCACAATTACCAGAATATAATAATGCAATTCGAGCCAATCCAAATTGCCTTGAAATCTGACTAGCAACACATGCTTCCGACATTCAGTCTATGACAACTAAACTGGCGGAACTTATATGCTCCCAAAATTCCATGACTATGGGTAAAAAGAGAAACATGGCCATGGTTACCTAGGAACCTGCGATCTTTCTTAATTGCAAGCTGTATCATGGGTTGAGGGGTACAGTCAGAGGACAGCACATATTATCTCCTATACTATCTCCAATTGCCAAGCAAGCTTACACTTTTAGCCACACGCAAAAAGAATTGGCTGTCATAAAACAATCATTCCTTAAGTAGCATTAATTGTTACTTATTTTTGGAACTTTGAAGTGTAATGACAGTCGCAAATCCTGGTCGCGACTTAGTGATTTTTTTACAGGTGCCGCCTCCATTGAAATTAACCCTCTCTCCAAATCCCGATGGGTAGAACACATCAAAACATTGCATTTTGTAATTATGGACGAGAATCCAACTGCAGATAGTTACGTTCCTTCAAATAAATTTTTGGGTGAAAGCTGTGTGGTGGATGACATAGCTACTATCATCAATAAGTTAC
Organism: Ambystoma mexicanum; assembly: GCF_040938575.1. Lineage (NCBI taxonomy): Eukaryota > Metazoa > Chordata > Amphibia > Caudata > Ambystomatidae > Ambystoma > Ambystoma mexicanum. The sequence continues at coordinate 234,785,160 of NC_090930.1, read as the reverse complement.
AATCCTCACGTGCCCCAGGCTCAGACAGTGTAGGAAATATAACTATGAAAGCAAATACGTTTTCTGGGCTAAAGCCCTATTTGAGTTGTTTAGAGAAATTGAGAGGAGCGGACGCATCCCACATAGCTACCGTTGGTCGCGACTCCGGTGCACAAAAGAGTAGACAGACAGGACCCTAACAATTATAGATTTCTGGAGATGCTTGCCACAAGTCGAAAGGTATTTTCATCTATTCTTTTGGCAAAACTCAGCACCTGGGCCGGGGAAAAGAACTACTAAAATAATTTCAAATGAGTTTTATAGAGGGACATGGTACTTTAGACAATAGCTGTACTATCCAATATCCAATATCTAATGGCAGAGACCAGATTTTCCCCCAAACCAAATCTTTATTGCTGCTTTATCGATTACAGCAAAGCCTTCGACCTAGTGCCTGCCAGCATCTTTAGGCCAAACTTGCCTCTCGGGGGATTGATCCTCACCTGCTACATTTCATCAAAGTGCTATATACCGATACAATTGCTGCTGTTCGGTTAAATCAGGAGGGTGAGCTCACTGGTTTCACTGAAACAAATGTAGGATTGAAGCAGAGTTGCGTTCATGCACCCCTATTGTTAAACCTCTTTGTGGCTGATATGGCTAATTATCTAGAGGTAGCTAGAAACGTCCTCCTTAAAATCAATGTTATCCCCATCATCTGGTCATGATACACTGAAGACACTGGTTTGATCTGACCCCTTTGGACTCCAGCATTCGCTCGGTGCACTTGCTGATTTGCGCAGTCTAACCATACAATGATTAATACAAGAAAAAAAGAAAAGAAAAAAAAAATGATGTGTCTGGAGGGTAGTCTTCCAAAAAAGCCCTCCTTTATATGGAAATTGGGAACTGCCCAACTTTAGGTGGTAGATATCTCTACCTATTTGGGTTTTCCTCTCACGTGTAAGCTTACAAACCACTTTCGCCGGAATTTTGTAATCACTAGGACCTGGAAAAAATAAAATGCCTGGTTCTCAAATGATACAAATGATACATGACCAGTAAAGACAGTAATAATATAGAGGGCCTACTGACAATCTATCTGACAAGTATTTTCCCAGCCATAGTTTATGGCCTTCAGGCACTTCCACAGAATCTGAGTGGCTCAATACATTTGAAGCAAAAATATTCCGTTCTGGAATGAGCCTGCCTAGCGCGGTTCCAGTTGAAGCTTTGAGGATGGAATTCAGCATGTATTCTCTTTTATAAAGTCTATCTTAAATTGACATTAGCAACTTACAACTCCAAACAATTTATGAGTATCTTGGGCAATGGTGTCCAGTTAAAGGATTGAATGTAAAAGGATTGAATGTAAAAGGATTGACGCAATAGGGCCGAAAACAAAAGGATCGATTTTTTTTTTAAATTATATTCATTTTTTGTTTTTTGTATAGTCAAAAAAAGTGGTTTTTACCACAAAAACGGGGGTTGGGGGAGACCCCAAAAAAATATATATATTTTTTTTCAATCCTTTTGTTTTCAATCCTTTGGAATCGATCCTTTTACCATTCAATCCTTTTTTTTCGATCCTTTTACCTACAACCTTGGGAAATAGCAATGGCAACCCCAAAGGTTCCTTCTAGCACCTTTGGAAATACCAAGCAACCTGGTTAGAGATCTGCACAACATTGAGCAAATCATTAAACATAGGTCTAGAGGGTGGGATAGAATTTGTATTTTGGACAAGCTGGCTTCTTATTTAATGAGGCTTCTTCTTATCTCACCAAGCCTTGCTCCTCACATTTAAAAAGATGTATTGTCTATGTTCATATTAACATATTACCTAGCTTGGAGTATCAGGCCACTTGGCAGAGCATCGGTTATGAGCAGAGACTATGTTGGATATGTTGCATGGAAGTTGAAACAGACCACCACATCCTGGCAAAATGCCACAGCTTAAATCCCCTGTGAAGTTATAGAAATTTCAATGAGCAGATTGAGTTCTTTTCAAACTGACCAATTCTGGAACTCACTTTATAGAGCCAAATCCATTGATATAACAACTGCGGCTTTTCACATTTGGGGAAAAATACAAAATCTACTAAACACGCTCTGCCCTCTGCTTTAGAAGACATTATTCTATCATCTATTAGCTTTTAGTGGATGAATATGGCACATTTGAATTGTTGACCTTGTTTTTAACCTGATTCAATGTTGTTATTATTTTTATAGTGTTTTTAATGTCATCCAAATTAATGTATTGCTCTTAAAAGTAATTTTAAATTAATTGTATTTCCTTTTATTGGAATTTTGTAATGTCTTTTAAACTGTGGTTAAGGCCTGATTTAAAAAAAAAAGTAATTAGATACCTGTTGGTGTATTCTAACTATCTCAACTTTTAAAAGTACTACTGTGGTATTATGGATGTAGTTAGATACCTGTTGGCGTATTTTAACTGTCTATTGTGGTACAGTTTGGTGAGTACATTTGTGTTGATGGAATATTGAGAAGGAATTTCTTTGCTGATAACCTATGTTTTGGAGAAACAGATGTGTCATTACATTCAAACCGACCACTTTTTTTTGACATGTGCAGTATAGTGCTGTAAGGAGCTCATTGTGACAACAGCAAAGACAGACACAAGTGATCACAGTTCAAATATGTTTATCAAACTGTATAATGGATGAGAAAAATTCCTAAACCGAAATCTAAGATGGGAGCAAGCTACGACCATCAAATAATAATAAGGTAGTCCGAGTGGTGCCTTGTCAAATAAAAAGGGTCTCTACTAAAAACAAAGTATTGCCAATCCTTATAACCAAGTTACAAAATAGTGTGGGACAATGTTCTCAAGAAAAGAAAGAAATGTTCACCAAATGATAAGTCAGGATGCTATGGTTGGGGTCTCCCTTGCCCACGTTTTTAGCATGGGAAAAGGCAGGACCTTTGAGCACAGCACACTCCTGGGCCTCGCCAGCTCGAGGTTGCAGTTCCTTTCAACAATGCTAGGACCTTCTGTGGCCAAGTCCCTTTCCTGCAAAAGGCTCCTACCTTAAAAAGTATGCTGTACCAAAAACAATAAACAAACAAAAGTTCCTTTAGTAAGCTTTCACGTTGGGCGATTGCTCCTCGTTCCAGGATCCCCCTCAACTGGGCTCTGATCCTTAATCGTTTACGTTAGCCTCCCTCAATCAAGTTCACTATGGCCTTTCAGTCAAAATGTATCTCTCAGTAATTTCAACGTTTTTTAAACCATCTATCCATGGTGGGCATCCCTTAGCGGGGTTCACACTTATCATCACAATGTTTATGGGTATATCACTATTTACCTTCAATTTGCAGGCATCCTAGCTTTAAACCTGGCATCCCTCCATCGGGTTCATGTAGCTATTCTGACACAGTTCATGATTCAATCATTTCATCAGAGAAGTGGGGTTCCCTTCTCCTAGCTTTCTTCTGGCATCCCTCTGTTGGGGTCACTCTTGCCACAGTTCACAAGACCCGTTCGGTTTTTCCCTTTTCCTAAATTCGGGTCTCAGCCCCCAGTCAGGCTTCACATAGTTTTACCCAAGGTGTCAAAGCCTTTTGAGTATACGAGGGGTTTTGCTCGACCCACGTGGGAACACTTTGACATTTCACACTAGCCTCTCCTAAGGCCTCTAGGTCTTTGTAGTTTCAATGAAACAGCACAACCCAAAAGGGCTTTCGTCCTATGAATGAGTGCTCCCTGTGACACCTGACCACTCTGATTCTGAACCTTTTACTAGTGTTTCTTTAAAGTTCAATCATACAAGTCCTTTGTTCAACAAGGTTGCCACCTGCAACCTTGGGCCCAGCACAGTTTGGTTTTACTATCTGTCTTCTCTGACTCACCAGCTGTGTTGAACTGTTGGGGTTTCTTGTCTCGGGAGTCAAGGTCGGTACCACGGCAGCAAACGCTTCTTCCCGCTTTGGCTATCAGTGCAGGAGGGCCCAGTGTGCTATTGACACCTGTCACACCACATGCCAGCAGGACTTCCCGGTCTTATGATTTCCCCTTCGGAGGCTTCGCGGATCTGCATTGAAAGGGCAAGGGCATTCCCTCCTCGTCATCCGTCCAGGTCTCTCCACCTTTCTGCTCCATTTGAACTGCAGGTTCAGAATAGCTGCTTCCTCGTGTGTTCGGCCTTGCTCGAAGTGTGCTTTCGAGCTCCACCTTTTATCCATGTGGGGAAGGAAAAGGGCAGTCAGGTGTGTATAGTTATCAGCAATTGCCTGACTTTGCCTGTGTGTTGAGAGATATCAGGTAAACATCTCTGGTGTTAGTCCGTTGTCTGTCACAGTGTGAGAAAATGTTTGTGTCAGAAAAGGGGGTTTTGATGAAATTGGAAAGATGAGATTTTTATGGTTGGGTTAAAGCATACTGGGAATTTGTGAAATTATAATCTGCGGGACAGGGAGAAAATGACTGGGAGAACGCAGTTACACAATGGGAAAACAGGGATTTTGGGAGATGTAGTTTCCTAGTGCAGCAGGTACTGGGTTCTTAGGGGATTTACCATATACGGGGGGTTGTTTAATTCTGGTAAGGGAGATTTATTGGGTGGAAGGGAGGTTAATTTGGAAATGTCTACAATGGCCTCAAGTATTTTGTCTTACTACCCGGTGTAATACTACATCTCACCTGGGGCATATCCCAGACCATTACCCCAGGTTCCGAGGGTTCCCCTGCCCAGGTGATCCTCCCTCGCTCATCCACCCTCAGGGTTGGGATCTGAGAACACCAGCCCTCCCCTGGCCACCTGAGTAGGGGATTCTTACAGTGCCCTGTAATGGTTGTGGCAGCAGTGTGGTATATCATGCTTACTGTTGTGATATACTTGACTGTGTGTAAATCTAGTGAGCTTACAGTTATTTTTGGTTCTTTTTGGTTATGTTGGTACCATCTGCATTGTAAGTATATTAGGAATTCTTGTGGATATTCCTGTGTGTTTATGGTACATTCTACCATTCCTGCACAGTAGTTCAATTATTGCCCTATAACTGAGACACTGTAAATGTTGTCAGGAATATTTGTGGCATTTCTTTGAATGATGAGCATTTGAAAACACAACTGGTCCGAGCCGTTTAAGTAAATGTTGTGAAAAACTGTTGGCAATTGGAAGAGAAGACTGATTGTTACATTTGCATAGCAATTTACTCTAGTTGTGTTGCTGAATGTAAATGAACCATAGAGTTTGCCTCTGCATCATTTGATGGTCCTATAGATTGTTTCTGAGAAGAGATATTTCTCTTTGTCTTCTGATGGACATGCAGTTGAGTTTGTAGTAGACAGTTTTGTGGTTGTATTATTTGATGGAGAAGCAGTTGGTCGTTGTTTCTTTAGCGATATTGTTGGGAGATCTGTTTTCTGTTTGTATTAGTTTTCTTTTTATTTTAAAGGTCTTATTTGTTGAGTTACAGGGTACATATCTAGATGGGAGTATATAGTGCATGTAGCCTGTTGTATTCTAGGTTGCAAGGATTGTCAGAGTTGACTTTGTTTGCATCAAAGTTAGCTAGGACTCGACCATTGAGTGTACGGAGACATGAAAGTGCTATGTAGCTAATTTCGTCTTTAAATGTCTTGGGAGGATAGCACAGGGGTAACGTGCTTGCCTTGGAAGCAAGTTGACACAGAACAACAGAGATTCGATCCCCAAGTCAGTGCTTAGAAACCTCGGAGTATTTAGCGCATTATAAATAACCTATCATATCATATCATAAAGTCTGTACTGCCAATGTCAATTAATGTGTGATCTACGGTTAGACCTTGTGATTTTTGAATAGTGACAGCATATGCAAGAGATATAGAGGATTGTTCTCTGTCTACGTACATGTCTTTGAAAAGAAGGAACTGAGCTATTGTGCTGCCAATTTCATTAACTTCTACAAGTTTGGCAAAGTGGACGTTGACAAACTGAATGTTGATGTAACGTGAATATGTTTGGAAACCAACAGCTGTTCCAATTGCTACATTCACTAATCCTTGTTCTATGTCAAGGTTATGTTTTAGAATTACTTTGTAGGTTAGACACAAAGTTAATATTTTTTCCAGTTCAACTGTGTTAGAGATATATTTTTCTAAGCTATTTAACCATGCTGTTGCTTATTGACACACAAGGAATGTAATGCCATGCACTTCTAGTTTGTCTGTGGAGCTGGTATGCAGCATGGGTAACATTTCTTTTTTTAACATTGTCTCATTAAATTGACTACAGCTTGCAAGGGTTGTCATTAAGGGCATGCATTTTATATTATGTTGAGTTCATTGTTCAATGACATCAGGAGCAGATGTATTTCACCCATCTAGCTCATGGATTATTCTACTATTTAAGATGGATTTTGCATCTTCATTTAGCAGACCAGTTCTAATGCTTTTAAAAATGTTTGCATAGGGGATGTCTGCAGACTGATGCATGTTTTGAATTAAGGCTAGGTAGTGAAAAAGCTGCTAGAGATTTACATTTTCAAAGCTGCCTAGTGTGTTGCAACATTGTTTGTGTTCCAATGTTTTGAAAATAGGTTGACATTTTATGAGCTTTAACTGTAAGAGGTCTCCAAAAACAATAACGTGTTTTACCTAAACAGTTCTTTGTAGTCAGTTTTTAGGACTTCTTGCATTCTGAGATGAATTAAATCCAACATGAGGTTGGAAACCATGCTTACTTCATCTATTTGGAACACTTTCATTGGTTTCAGAATTCTGCTTACTTCAGTAACAGCTACTGCTGATAATGTGTAATATTCAGATTTGTTTTGGTGTTCTACTGTAAGGAACAGTAGTCGTTGTGAAGTTACACCTATGTTGTAGGCAGCTTAACCTGTGGGGACTGCTACAATAGCCAAAAGATTGCTGTTTGTTAAGTTTTAGAGAAATGTGCTACATATTTTAAATAGGGGTGTTTTACCAGAACCAGCTTCACCACTTACATACAGGAGCAATAGTTTATAGGTTTTACAGACACAAGTTTAAGTTTCATGTTTAAAACCATGTTCAGTTGCGTCAGTGACTCCTAGATGAATTGTGAGTTGTTCATCATTTAGCTGTCATTTCAGAACTGACAAGGTTTCTTCAGATTATTCAGATTGATACATGTTATTTTCTACCTCAGTCATGGCTATTTCGGCTTCTTTTAAAATGATTGGTTCTCCAAGTGGTTCTTGGCTTCCTGTAAGGGAAGTTTGACTGCCCTCAGAAGTGTCTTTATCTAGAAGAGCTTCAGTTCCTTCCTCTTGTTGGCGTTCATTGACCAGCGTTTCTTTGTATTATTTGAAATTGATATTTGTAATACTGCTTTCATTTGCTTTGAATGCAACTTCAAATAAGTCATAGTCACCTTATCATTCTTCTTCTTTTCTTCAATGTTTAAAAAGTTGCATTTGGGCCATGTAATAAAGTTATCTATGGTGTGGAGATTTTAAATGATAACTGTATATGATTAATTAGGATGTGTTGGTAAGTTTCACTAGGCTCATTCACAAGTTGAGACTGAAAATTTGCCAGTTGTCTCATCTGGTGTGACATTGTTTTTGTAGGAGTAGTTTTGTGCTATGCCGTACAGGCACATGTTTTACAAAGCAATACTTCTGTGTGGGTAGTATAGGTCAATTAAACTGTTTTTTTATGTCATGGGTGTGGGTACATTTGTTGCTATTGTTTCTATCTCTTGGTATGATTTTTAGTACTCCTTTTCGGGATGAAGCTGGTCCAGGTTTTAGCCAATGTGTTCAGTTTTGCCATATTGTGAAAACAGAAAAAGAATATCGAGGCTGAGTACCCCAAAAGGAAATACACCGAACACGGGTTACAAAGGAACATACAAAGTACTTTATTTTATACTGAATCCAGTTACAAAAACAGAGCAAAATCAGATAGCTATCAGCCCTCAGTACAGCACAACGAACTCCAGCGTGTTTCAGTGTGTTCAGTGAGAGACGCTGTACATTAGAATGCATTCGCTTTTTATACATTTAGTGGGCGCGATGTCCAGCCCCACTTCGGGTTCATATTCCTTTTAGTACATCACAGATCTAGGGTTCGTGCCAAGTCTCAAATAACCGCATATAACTGGTTTGCCTTTAATACATGTATAAACAAGTGTATGCAATAACGGTGTATTCTAAAGTTTTCCATGCAGGCTTTCTTAAACATTAATACAATGTAGTTAAACAGATGTTCTTCGTTCAGTATTTGAATACATTGTCTCAACATATGCTTGTGGATTAGTTTTCATTGTACCAGTAATCCTTCTACACATAGGTCAGTGAAGGACAAGGTCTCAGTTCATGACCTCAACAAGTGGCCTGCAGGCAAATGACATATTAGCTATGTGCAGAGGTCAAGACGGCCATGTTGTATTCTGGAATGGCATCGTCCACCATTTTAGCTCACAGGGTGACTTTTACACAACAAATCATGGATTTAAGGTCAGGACCTTGCAGCACAGATTTCTTTCGCAAGCGACTTTCGAGCAGCTTGGCGTAGGCCAATATTTAATATATTTATTAAAATAGGAGGCACGTATACTTTCTATTTCGACAGTATAAGGCTGTACCTGATAAACCGTCTGCATCTTCGGAGCACCCACCTTCTCTATGGGAGAGCATTTTTAAACTGAAGCTGTACAATTTTTGTGACAGTGTTTTGTCAGATGATATGTCATTCCAGAGGTCATTTATCTCTGTTTTCTCAGTTTGGTGAGATAGGCTGTAGTATGTCTATGTTTGCATTCCACAAGAGGGCAATGATTGCATTGTAATCACTGATGTACTTTAATGCTTTATGTGTTTGGGGGATGCGTCTTTTACACTGTGTCTAATAGAAGACATCAAGCTATTTACTTGTTCTTTTTTGCAAGCTGGCCTAGGGAAGCCAAAGCGACATTTGATATATGAGTTCCCAGCGGGGGTGGGAGTAGCAGCCTCTCAGCCAATGAAGAGGCTCTGAACAGGGGCATTTCCAGTGTTAATCCCCCCACTCTGAGCAGCCTCACAGCTGTAGGCTGCCATATTCCGCCACTGGGGAATGAGGTAAGTGGTCTCCCACTTCCCCTCTTCCCTCCATCCTCCCCCATCCACAGAATTCCCTCCCCACCCCGCATCCCCACTTACCTTTGTTGAAGTCCATTTCGTAAGCAGATGTGCTGGGAACACTTCTGTCCTCAGCGCGTTCTCTCCGGATCTTTGACAGGCTGTCATGGAAAGGAAGAAGGGACTACAAGTAGTCCCTTCTTCTGTTTCCGTGGTGGGCATTTCTTTTTGTTTATTTGTTTTCTATTTTTTTCAATGGCCACGATGGAAAGGGAAAACAGACTTTGTTTTCCCTTCCCCGGCTGCCATTTAAAAAGAAAAAAATGTCTGTTCAGAAATGTTTTGGAACAGAAAAAAAAATACTTTTCACATGGCCCGGGTACTAATAGCAATAAGCCCCTCGCCGTGGGGGCATTGCCGAGTCAGGTAATGCCTACGGCCTTTGTTAAGCTTTTGCTCAGGACTGTTACAATGGCCCCCAGGGCATTTCCTGACTCAGTAATGCCCCCGCGGCTCGGGGGTTATTGCTTAAGTATTTAACTTTGTTTTTATGTCTACATTGGCAGTATTTGCCACACTTATGTTTTTGGAAATGTAAGATTTGTGTATGTTGGTCACTATGTGGGGTTTCTGAAGGGATGCCACAAGTAATGTATTTTCAAATAAACTGTTAAACCGTGGCATCACTGTCATGGCCACATCCAAAAAAGCATGTGGGTGTGTGGCGCTCCTTTGGATTGATAATCTTTTCTCCAAAAGAAGTATTTCACTTCTCCAAGTGGAGGGGTACTTTTATTGCAGATGAAGTGCAGCATGGCAATGAAGTTATAGTGAAAGTACCTTGATACATTGACAGGGTCAAGAGAACAGAGTTCTCCTGGTATTTTTTTTTATCTATTCCAACTTTATTTTGGTGTGCAGTGTGTAAGAAGTCGTGCAAGTCATCCCATGTGTACTCTGCACAAATTAAAGTAAATAAACCTGTGGATGGGCCCAAGTTCCTCTGCATACAACATACATCAGCGTGACATCTGAACCACTATTCTTTTGTACCACCCATGTTTTGCAAGATGTTTGTGATAGTAGACTGCAAATAAAATTAGAGCCTGTTTTTAATGTTTGTGCAACTCCATAACATTGAGTTGCTAGTTCACTTTCAAACAGGAAGGGAAAATGTATTCTCTATTTTGTCTGAATGAGGGGTCTTCAGAATACATTTGTAAAGTGTGATATTCTGATGCTCTAATTTGTGTGGACCTTTCATCATGTCTTCGTCCTTTTCTAGTAGGAAAGAGTAGAATATGCATCTACACTTTTTTTTCCCATATGTTTATTGGGGACCCTTTGGCTTGATACATTTGATATGTTTCTAATGGATCTACAATGGTGTCTTTGGAGTTTAGTGGGTGAATTATATACTGGACTAAAATGCTGGCTGCATGTAAAATTGGCCTGTTGCTGGTGAATCCAGAATTATATGTATGTTTTCTCTTAAGTTTTCCTCTATTTGTACATATTTATTTTAGTCATTGTTTTCTTTCAGATGTTGTAGGGCTTGTCTAACTTTGCTTAAGTCAACTAGTTGTTGACAAATTCTTTTGTTATTTGTTGGTACACCATTAACTAGTACAATCAAAGATTGTTGTATTGGCTGTTGTACTCCTAGAGTTTCTACATTTTCTTTAAGTTCTAATAGCAAATATACTATTTTGCCACGGATGCCATTTAATAACTCAGATGGAGGCAATTTGGCTGTTTTTGGTTGAACGTGTATTATAGCTTGAGATGGGTGCATTGTTTGGTTTATAATGCTCTCGTACAAGTTAAGTTGTTGGAGAGCCTTTGGAAGTGGGAGTATTTTGTATTAGTGATAGCAACTGAGGGCATTTGGTTATTGTCAAGCTTTTATTGCAGTATGTGCAAACTTTTGAGGGGACAGTTATTTTGTATTTATTTTCTGATGTAAGATATAAGGCTAATTGGAACCATTGGGATTCTTCATTGTCCTCTTTTTTGTGGGCCATATCTATTATTTTTGTGCTCTTTTTATAAAACGGTCTGCCACAACAGACACACACTTGGGGCCTCATTACGAGGAAGGCGGTTAAGGGGTTAACGGTGCCGGCAAAGGTGCCAAAGCCATTAACCCTTTACCACCCTATTACGAGTTCCCCTCACGGAACCCGCTCTGGACGTCTGGTTTTACCAGACGACCTTTCCGGGTCCCACGAGGGGACAAGCATGCTAACAACGGGCCTGTCATTAACGGGCCCATTGTTAGCATGCTCCCCATTGAGCCCTATGGGGGATCAAATTGGAATGGGGATGGTCCGGGTCTGGGTTCCCTGAATGGGGAAATACTGGGCCCTCCAAAGTCGGAATGGCCCTGTAATTCCCCATTCAGGGACCATGGACCCGACCTGAGTTTGGAGGTAGCCATGCGCTTGGCTACCTCCAAACTCGTAATGAGGCCCTTGGTCTGGTATTTCAGCAGATGTGTTTTGAAACTTAGCTTTTGCTTTTTTGTATGTATTTATTAGAAGGTTGGTGTTTGTAAGGTTTTGCAAATGTTTTCAGAAATTACTAAATTTCCTAAGTCAACTTCAGTTCCAAAGTATTTACTTTGGATGTGCTCTGTATTTCAAAGGAGTTCTTTGGCTGCTTCATGAAGGAGAATGTTATTTAAATGTTGTCTTTCTAGAGCAGGACTTTTTGCTGTGTGTTGCTAACATTTTGCGTGGTGGAAGGTGCTTTTGCAAGAAGTTCTCAAAGTCTTCCTTATGTGAAGTAGTGTCCTCACCTGAAGAGTTTGGAGATACATCTGGTAATTTCCCCTTTTTCTTTTCCTTCTTTTCTCTGGAAGTCCATCTTCCTGTGAAGAGATAGGGTATGCCCCCGTTGGAGGGCGCCACGCTTGGTTGAATAACTGAAGCATTAGGTACCAAGTTGATATCACAGTCTTCTTGTCGATGCACTGGTAAGTCTTTGAGAAACATAGGATCACGGTCATAGGCAGGTTAACAGGCATGGCTTCCTCTGGAAAGTCTGACTGAAATAATATGATGTTCATAGAACAATCAATACGAGATTTTGCCTGCATAACCATGGTATGCCCAAAATGATGGAGAAATGTGCTGTACGGATGAGATCGAAGGTTAGGGTCTCCTTGTGATAAACATTATTATTTGCAAAGGTTGTTAGTCTTGTATTATGGGACCGGTCATAAGGGGAAAACCATCAACCCCTTCAATGGGCACGGACTCTGTCTTATTCTTTCTAGGCACAAGTCTCTTTACAGTCCAAGCGATATCCATAAAATTCCCTGTCGCCCCGCAGTCCAGGAGTGCTAAAACTTTGAAAGCTGCTCTTTGTGGGATCTGTAGAAAAACTCTGAACACCATTAACCTATTGCCCACCAGCTGCAAAGTTGTCTTGGTGGTGTATCAGAGACAGTTGTACCTTCCCTGAAACATGGTCACTGTTTTGTCCGGGTTGGTTTGTTTCCCTGATGGCATGGAGGCACTTCTGAGCAAGTGGGTTCATGACTCTCTGTACATACAATGTCCCAGATCTCTTCTTCTCTTGCATTCAGCCGTAAACAAAAGACCACACGCAGTACCGATTTGCATGAGTTATTTGGAGGGAATACTTTCACAGGGGGGCTCAGAGTGGAAGTCAAGCCTAGGGAACCTCTAATTTTTCTCTGTTCAGCTTTTCTTTCAGCCATCTGGTATTCCATCTGTAGAGAGAGAGAGAGACTAAATCTTGAAATGTAGCTGGAAACGCTACTCAGGATACTTCATCATTTATATCTTCATTTAGTCCCCTTCGAAAAATGATCTGTAAAGCTGACTCCAGCAAACCTGCTTCTGCGGCCATTCACTAAAAAGTTGTATCATAAGACTGTAAGTCTGATGACCCTAGTCAGATATCCAAAAGGGATTCATAGGATGAATAGAGCACTTTTGGTTACTCAAGTCTTTCCTTGAATAAACAAGCAAAGGCAGAGTAGTGCTTTAGAGCAGGATAATCAGCCATGACCAAGGGTGTTGCCAAAGCCAAGGCATTTCCAAACAGGTTGGAATCAAGAATACGACCTTGGCCCGGTCGGAATTGTACACCCTTGGTCAGAAGGTGTAATACACCATACAGGCATCCAAGAATTAATTAAGCTTACAAGCTTACAAGGGGACCCATCAAATTTCCCAAAGGGAAATGTCAAAGGTGTTAGGTTACCTCTCTGATTGTCTGGCATCAGCCTGCAGGTTTTGCCTCTCACGAGTAATCCATTGGACCACAGCATTTGCTACTGCTCCAAACTGGCCATCTCCGGGTGTTGCAAACTCTCATAGTCTTCCTTATGTGAAGTAGTGTCTTCACTGGAAAAGTCTGGAGGGGCCTCTGGTAAATTCCCCTTCTTCTTCTTTTCCTCCTTTTCTCTGGCAGTCTGTCTGCCGGTCAAGATATAGAGTCTTCCCCCGTTGGAAGCCACCACACTTGGGGGAAGAAACAACACAAGCAAAGTGAAGTTCTGGGAGGCATCCCCTGAGGAGAAAAACCTTCTAGGCACAAAACACTGTGGATGCCGAAAAACCCTTCTTTCGGCTGTAACAAGAGGCATCCACGATAGCTGGCTGACCAAGGTGGAGATGGTAAATAAACAGTGCAGCCTCAGTGCGAAGGGTGACACAGTGTGTAAAAAGGAAGGAGCTGGAGCTCAGAGCAGAGGGCAGAACAAAAGAAGTTGAGGGTACACAAGTGGAAAAGAATGAGGCAAGGAAAGCATAGAACAAGAACTAGCATCTCACCCATAATACAGAAGAAATGGTTGCAATGCAGGGAGACGATGTTCGGTGACAGAAATAAGCGGGAGGTGACCATCTGTTGGGGAGGTGCTAGTGTCTTTCTGCACCCCCCAAGCAATTTCCAATTAGGCAAAACTTCTTTAAGCACTAGAGCACTGAGAAATCTTTTTTCATGCGAATATAATCACACACAGATGTGGCCGGCCACTAAATGAAGATAGTTAGTTTTTAAATATAAGATGTAAATAACCATTAGCGGAACACATTTGTAAAATGGTAAATTGTATTTAGCTTTTCTCAAAGCACAATAAAGAGCAGTAGGCTCTGTGCCAAAAGGAATGCGGCCTGTGCTCAAAGTAGACTACAGGCATTGCCATGGTGCCCGGCTAGGCTAGCTCTGGCAGAGCACACGAAGTGGCTGAGCAGCTATTTCCTGTCCATCAGAAGCCCATGCAGACTAAGAATAGGGGAGTGTACATCCTCATGCACACAGTGCAACATTATGTGAAAATAAGGTTTTAAGGGGAATTACTGGACCAGATAAAATATGAGTATATTGAGTTAAGTGTGGAGAGCATGGTGGGGAGGTGTGTTTATACATACATGTTTGTAATATAGTAAAATGATGATAGACAGAAGCTACAATTTATGCATAGGCAGCAGTAAGCTAAGTAGTTTGTCCTAAATGGAAACACGGCCATGCAGGAAGAAAAACTGCAGCATACCTTGTAAGGGAAGAAGGACAGTTTTGGATGAGCCATGCCAGGATCCAGTGACCAAGTCAAACAGCATATAAGGCTCCTCCTTTGTACCAGTCTGCAGGAGCCAGTCACGGATGAAGGACAGAATGCCTGTCAGGGAGCAAAGTTCTTTGCCCCCCCTATACCTCATTTCTGTACAGATTAAACTTTTTATCCTTGCAAGATAAATAATATTGACCTTAATTCCCTAGAGGGTTGAACTGTAATATGGTGTGACCATGATTAGGGGTACCAGTATACTTAAGGGGTAACCCTGTAAATTGGGCTACCTTTCACATCTTGGAAAACAACTAGACCACTAGTGTTTTCACATTCCGAATGTGATGCAACCATTCCAAACACTAGCTGCCAACGTCTCGACACACTCCAGCGGCGTGACATGACAGCAGATGAATGTCCTCCATGTCCAGTGTGGCTGAGCACTGAACAAGGGTCCATGGTTTGTAAAGTTTTCATTTTACTTTTGCGTTTTTATTTTCACACAGTGAATGAAGAATTATTGTATGATGTAACGGATTTTGGGCGTACATTACCTATTGAGTTACATGTCCATGTTTTCACTGAATGGTTTGTTTGGGCAAAACAAATACTTGGTTGAAAGTTTGTTGGGGACGTTTTTTCTGTAAGGGTTTCTTTTGCCATAATGGTGTCTCCCACCATTGTGTTCTTGTTTATAAGCCTCTTCATTAAAATATGGTTCTGTGCTGCTTCTGTGAATCCATCCACTTTCAGTAAAGTTTTAAAAGGTATCTATATTGACATTACACATGTTGAGAAGTACTTTTTGCGAATTATTTATTAATTTAGTTAGTGGTTTCATTCTGTTTAAAATTAATATAAAGAACTTTCTCTTTAGTAGAAATGTGCTGTCAATTAGAGTTTTGAGGATTAGTCTTCTGTGGACGTTTTTATGGTTAGATTGTGACTTTTCAACTGTCTTTATAAGATTGTTAAGAACTCTACAGATGAATGTTTTTTTTGTAAAATACTTTACTGTGGCTATGTTAACATTGGTTGATATAGTGTTAGGTTCATAAGTAGGTGTGCTTGTGTTTGTACATCTTTTTACTTTTAGTTTTTGGAAGAGCTGCCTTACATTATTTTGTGATCGCTGGTTTAGTGAGGTTACTAGCTGTTTTGTTAGAATGTTTTCTTTACATTTTTTGATAGGTGGATGAGTATATGGCGTGCTTTTATTCTAGTCTGCTCTATTTTTTCTTAGTTTTCTACAGAGTTGCTTTTTAGTAGGCATTCTGTTCTGTCTGTTCAGAAAAAATAAAGTTTGTGTTTGAAAGTTGTGGAATGTATATTCATGTATTGTGGATGGGTGTGTGGGTGTGATTGTTGAGATGCAGAGAGTGCTGTGTGATTGTGTAGTGGGATGCTAGGTGCAGTTGGGAAGGCTGTAAGGGTAAGGGTCTGTACAGCCGTGCTGGTCTTGGGTTAGTGAGTAAGGGAGTGGTGGTGTGATTGAATAAGTAGGGATATTATGGTGTTTTGAGTAAAACAGTGGGTGTTGTAAGTAATAGTGGCGTTTAGATAGGAATAGAACGAGTGTGAATGTTGCAATATAATGAGTAAGAGTAAAATAAATGTTGATTCAAAAAGAATACTCTAGTCTAATATATTGTGGAAGTACATTGTTACATTTAAAAAGGTATGTATATCAATGCACTTACTTTGTAGGATGTGAAGAGTGTTTTTTTTCAGAAGCTGTCTTTGGCAATCCTCTTCTTTCCTGTATTTGTAAAATAACATTTATGGGTATATGTGTTAATGGTGAAGTACTTTTAGTAAGCAGGGTTGTTATTTATGAAGGCAGGTTGAGTTGTTGGGAAACAAGTTAATGAAGTCGTGTTATGGGTGGTGTACTAAAGTGTGTTAAACATGTTGTTAGAACAATTGGAGTTTGAGTAGTGCTGTTTGGCAAAAACAGGGCAAAATGGATGTGAGAAAACATAGATTATTTTTTGTGCCGCTCATTTTAATAAAACAAGTGCTGTGTGTGTGGTGTAATGTATTTGTAATATGTTGCAGTGTTTTTAAAGAATAGGAAGACTGTGGCCTAGTGGTAATGCAATGGTGGATTGTTGACAAGAAGTGTTTGGTGTCTTATAGTAGAGGTTTGGAAAGAAGACTATTTTATATGTAAGCCAAAGTGTTGTATATAGATACTTTGGTGGTATACACATATGTGTAAGCAGATGGATAATTGTGGCAGTGTAATGTATATAATGAGTAAGTTGGGAAGTGTGACATTTATATGAAATATGGTAAATGTTGACCGTTTAAAAAAGTTTCTTTTCAGGAGCATTTTCATGAAAGTAAAAATGCATATATGCATTACTTTACCTTACTTTACTTTTTATATTTATAATGCACACCTGGGGGCCTGGAAGCATAAGGGCGCAACGTACATACATGCATGGAAGTACACGTATACAGACCAATCAGCTTTATTGAAGGAAAGTTATATAGGTCATCTAAACAGCAGTATCTTTAATTTTGTTCTGAACAACTCAGCAGATCCCGGTTCAGTGGGTATTGCATACAAGGCCCTAGGGGCAGCTAAAAAAAAATCACATTTGGAGGTCTGAGTAAAGGTGCATTTAGGGATTTTGAGTTAGTTAATCTTATTAGAATGGAGATTCCTTGTTTTGGGTTTGTTAATCAGGGCATCTTTCAGATATGAAGGACCATGGCCAATCATACATACATAATTGATCACCAGGAAACAAAATTCAATCCTGCCCGTCATGGGGAGCCAACGTAGGTCTCGTCTAGCATTTGAGACATGGGCCCTCCTACCAAGACCAGTAATGACCCTAATGGCACTATTCTGAATAGTTTGTAGTTTTGAGCATTCTGATCTGTTTAGACATCTCTGAAGGCTGCTAAAATAGTCGATTTCAGAACAGATCATAGCTCTCATGTTTGGCGCGGGAGATGATAGTGCAAAGATGTGTCAATAGTGTTATGTAGTAGGCTGTCGAGAAGACCAGGCTACTCAATTGGGCATGCATCTTAAGATTTTGATATTTCAGCATCCTAAATGATTTGACTTTATTCTTAGTTTCAATGTCATAACCTGCTAACGTGAAGGCCTTGTAATCAGGTCCCAGTTTGGACACTCTCTTTTCAGTGCCTACCACCATCATTTATTTTTTCTCTCTGTTGAGTGCCAAGCCATTCTCAGCCATCCACACTTGGATCAGATCATATATTCTGTTTAAATTCCTGGCATCTACCTCATATTTGCCAGACAGTGGGATGATACACTGGGTATCATCCTCATAATGTTTAAATCCGATGCCTTGCTTCTCTATAAAGGGGGACTGAAAAGATGTTATAAAGGGCAGGTGACAAACATGCCCCGTGGGCCATCCCATAAAGCAAGGGTGCGGGAATAACCTCTGCCATTTCATTGCATACCATCCAACATCTGTTGTTCAATAAGGATTTCATCCAGCCCGCAGCCCCATCTGAGAAAGCGGCCACCTCCTTAAGTCTGGTGACCAAAAGGGGGTGATCAACCAATTAAAAAGCCACAGACAAATCCAGCACCATTAGCATTGCAGTTTTTCCCTCATCCATGATTTGCAGTAATCTTGATTTCATCAAGTAACACTGTTTCAGTGCAGTGTCCTTGTCTGAAGCTTAACTGCCATTTATTTGAAATTGTGTGATTATTCAGATATTCTGATAGCTGTGTTTTTGCAACATAAACTAAAATCTTTAAAAGAAAAGGGGTGTTGGTGATCAGCCTATAATTGGCCAATGTTAGCAAACATAAGCCTGTTTTTTCTAAAAAGAGGAGTAATCCACACATCCTTAAGAATGTCAGGTACATGAATTTCCATTTTGGAGGCGTTGACAAATTTGCACAATGTCTTAATCAAGGAGGTTGCACAGGCTTTGATAGTTATTGCGAGGCATACGCCCCCTTTACAACTTGTGGGTTTGAGATAGGCAATAATCAAGGCCAACTCGTCTTCAGATAAAGGTTTGAAATTAAATGTGTAATCTTGCTCAGTATGGGAGGGACTATTTTGGATATTTATTTCAGATGTACAAGTATGTTTGTTCACGTGAATAGACTTTTTAATCCGATCATGCTTCCCTAGCATAACTTCTTGTATGGAGGTACACCACTCAGCGTCTTTGGTGGGTATAATTGAGTTACTGGTACAAAGGTTTTCCAATTCCTTAAGAATCTTAAATAGTTCTTTAGATTCATTTTGTGCATTGGTGATACTACTATCAAACATTGCTATTTTAGCTGCTATGAATGCTAGTTTATATATTTTAGAGGCAGCATTATAGTCACCTTTGTCACCAGAGTCCTTTGATGTTTTCCAGGCATAAAAACATGTATTTTTGTTACTTTTAAATACTTGTATGTCAAGAGATAACCAATTGGAGCACTTCTTGCTAGGAATAGAACTGGTTCTCAAAGGTGCTAGGGTGTTTACTGCTTCCTGCCTGGTGAGTTGGATGGCACTGGCAATGTCATCGGCAGAATCCAGCTCATCGACCACCAACATAAGACTTGATGTCCATGTTCCCATGGTTTGTGGCGTCAATTTCTTAGAGTTCCAGGAAGTTATCAAGACTCTATCATTTTGTGTCAGTAGAACACTTCTTTCACAAACCAGTGTAAAGTGAATAAGGGAATGGCCCGACCAGGGGCACGAGGATACATAAACATCCAATGTACTAATGTTATGTGTTGCCAACCAGTCCAGGGTATTCCCTCTTACATGGTATGGGTTCTTGATTAATTGGACACAACTTAAATTCCCAAGAGAGGCTTCCAGGATACTAGCTTTGGGGTCGATCCCATTGCGGCGGCCAGATATTAAAATCAACAAGGACCACAGCCTTGGTATTGGGTTTAAGAGTGGGTAAAAGAACATTGCATAGATTTGAACGAAACTCTGGCATTGGGACGGGTGGTCTTTAAACCACAGCTACGTTCACCATAGTTACGGCATCCATCCTCATTTTAAGTTGGAGTGATTCACATCGCTCAATATCTGGCGCATCTACCTTCCAAATGTCTAACCTGGATTTATAAATACAAGCAACCCCACTTCCTCTTCCTTCTAATCTATATTGATGTAGCATGCTGTAAGCATTTATAGCAGCACTGTGTTTAACGTTTTTGCAAAAGAAAAGAAAAGTAGGTGGAGAAGATTTGTAGCAAATGTTTAAGTGGCAGTTAGTGTGTGGACGTGTTTTTTTTTTTAACATGTCTTTTTATTTTCATTTTCATAAACATCAAAACATATGGCACCCCACCCAGCCTTCCCCACCCTCCCTCCACTGCACATAGTAAGTGTGATCAAAGAGTCACAGCTCCAAGGAGTATTCACAGTTCCATTTTTCATTCAACAAAGTCCCAGTATACAGAGTTTTCGTGGCCAGTACATCACATTACAGTCTTGTTGTAAAACATTTAACAACAAGCTCCGATCTGTATTATTTTAGAATGATCCCCCTGTATAGAGTATGTCAGCCATTCTAGCACTAAGAAATTTCAAACTTTAAAAAAATATTCATTCATGTGTGGAGGATCTTTCGACTTACAGTGCTGTGCTATCACCAACAAGGCCTCTACCTGTAACATAACAAATGCCTTCTGTGTTTGTCTAGAACAATATCCCAGTTCCTCCTCCATAAAGACTAAAATACAGGTTTGCAAAGACCTGTGTTCATGCAGGGCAAACATATTAGTCATATACAAATTAATTTCCTTCCAAAATGTTTCCAACTTTGGGCAAGCCCACTATACATGTTGACAATCTCCGAGCATTCCACATCTCCTCCAACACCTGTCTGATACGGTTGTTTTAATTTTGTTTTGTGTAGACGTGCCAGTATATAATGCCATTGCGTCATTAATTTGTACCAGAATTCTCTGATTTACAACTATCTGGAAAGTTTAGGTATTGCCTTCCACAGCCCATCCCATTCTTCCGACAATATTTTGTCCCCTAATGTTCGATGCCTATGCTGTTTATACATAGGTGAGGAAGTCTGAGTTGTATCATACATAAGTTTATGCAGATTTCAAAATGAGGGCCTATACCCTGGGCTGGACGTCACAAGTTTCTCAAATGGCATAAAATCTCTTACGGCCGCTTTTCGCAACGGGGAAGCTAGAATCCAGGGTCTAACTTGGTAATACCGGTGTCTGAAACATATCCTGTAGGCTATTGCAACCTGCATGTTTCCATTCACCAAATGCCTTACGGTCTAGAATGGGGATGAATTGTGGATTGAAATATATTGTCGTAAGAGGTGAGGTGAATGTTGTCAGGTGATATTCTTTGACTGCCTTATCCCACACTTCTTCAAACAGATTTGTAATAGCACTTGCATGAAGATTGGGGGGTCGATCTTGTTTCATCAATCAAAAGTTGTCCCCAAGCCGAGGACCACCGATCGTCCGCTCCATCTGCATCCATCGCTTTCCCTCACCTCCCTCACACCAATTCCTGAGTACCCAAATTTACGACGCCTGATAATGTTTAATAAAATTATGGAGACCCAGGCCACCCTTTTCTGGCGGGGTCATTAACATGCTTAGGGCTAACCTTAGAGCTTTATTATTTCAAATGAACCTTGGGATTGCTTCATGCAATTGCTTAAAGAATGAGTTGGCGACCCAAATTGGCAGGGCTTGAAACATATAGAGTATTTTGGGCAGTGTGACCATGTAATCCAAGTTAATCCATCCGTACCAAGAAACAGACTTCAGCCCCCCCCCCCTCAACAGTTAACGCTGGATACATTTTAGCAAGGGAAGGTAGTTAGCTGAGTACAACCCTGTTAATGTTGGGGTCATAGTTACCCCTAAGAGTTTGATCCCCTCCTGTGCCCAGCCTTATTGTGTATGTATGCAAAATGTTAGGATTTTAGCAGGATAGAGGGACATATTTAATATCATGTATTTTGATTAATTAATCTTTAAGCATGCTACCTTTCGAAACCACCCAAACTCTTTGCTGCATGCAAAGTGCTTACTGAGTTTGAGACCAACATAAGCATATCATCACTGTAAGCCATCATTTTATGCATAGAGCCCCTGAAGTCGATCCCCCTCATATCATCCGTCTGTCTGCCCCTGGCCAATAATGGTTCCAAGTGAAGTGCATATAATAATGGTGATTATGGGCATACTTGTTTCATTACCATTTGTAATGGGAAGGGATAATTGACCTTTAAGTAGTAGGCTTGTGATGGGTTGTATAAAATTAGCTATATTTGTTTTATGTACTTATAGTTCACTTATTAAGAACTTATACAATTAGCAAAACTGTTTCAAAGTGCCCACAGGTCAAACAGGGTGGGGACAGGGGAAGGTAATATAGCAAGGATAAATAATTGCATTAAAAGTACAACAAATAATGAGAATAAAGGGAAGGGGAGACAAACCTACTATACCTTGTGCGTGTTCAGAACATGCAAGTGCAGGAGGGTGAGGGATAAGGTGCTTAGATGCTCATGGTGAAGTGCTCAGGGTAAGTGCTAAGAGGAGAAGAACATAAGTGCATACCGTAAGCCCAAGTAAGTGCATCAGAAGACAGCACCTGGGATGAGGCATGTGGGGGGTCAAGGCCCCAAGGACACATAAGGGCACTGCACATCAGTCACACTGCTGTGAGATTAGCAGGGAAGAGAGGAGAAGAAGGAAGAGGTCAGGAGAATGGTCTTGAGTTTTTTCGGAGCATACAGAGGTCTTGCTCAAGACGCAGAGGGAGAGGGAGGCTGTTCGAGAGGAGGGAGCCAGCTGAGGAAAGTGATTGCCCACCAGCTCTCTGTTTAGCAAAGTGCTTAACCAGCAGGGAGTTTGTGCCAGAGGAATGGAGGAGTCTAGAAGGAGAGTATTTGGTCAGGAAGCATTGAAGATAGAGTGGCCCACGGCCGCAGATGGCCTTATGTATGATACAGAGGGATTTGAATTTAATCTGTGCTGAGACTGGGAGCCAATGAAGGCTTTGTAGGGCAGGAGGATAGGAGAAATACAGTCCCTGGGCTTGAGGCCAAAGATAACTTGTGCTGCCATCCTCTGTGTTAGCCAAAGGGGTTGCAAGGTGGAGGCTGGAAAATTAAAGAGGAGGCTATTGCAGTAGTCTAGCCTGGAGAGAACCAGAGCACAGGTAACATTGAGTCTCTGGGGGAAGGTGAGGAAGGGTAGAGTTCCATTGAGAAGGAAGAGTTGAAATGGGACTTCTTGACAATGTCCTGAATATGAGGGATTAAGGAAAGGGAGGAGTCAAAGATGACTCCAAGATTCCTAGCTGCAGTGGAGGGGGTAGGAGGGGGGCCATGGAGGGAGGCCAGAGTGCAGAGAAGAGGTAGGGTGCAGGGGACCCAATAGAGAGAATTTCAGTTTTGCTGGCATTGAGACAAGGGTCATTGGCAGTGCACCAGGCCTGGGTGCCAGAGAGGCAGTCAGGGATGAAGGAGGGTGCAAGGGCATCTGAGGAAAGTTTGAAGAAAAGTTGTGTATCATCTGCGTAGCACGGGACATTGGGGGAGAAGGAGGAAATGAGTCTTGCCAGTAGAGAAAGGTATATGTTAAAGAGCCAGGGCGAAAGAATGGAGCCCTGGGGATGCCACAGGTAGCGGAGGGAGAAGGGGAGGAGAAAGGTCCCAGAATGGTTTTGGAGGAACATTTAGTTAGGAAGGAGGTAAGCCAGTCCAATGCCTGCTCCGAGATGCCAATGGTGTCATGGAGCCTTTTTATGAGGATAGAATGACTCACTGTGTCAAATGCAGAAGAGAGATGAAGAAGAATGAGGACAGCTGGGGAATTGGAGTCAAGAGATGCAAGCAGTTCTTCACAGATGTTCAGAAGAACAGTTTCCGTGCCTCTGGATGCTTGGAATCCAGATTGGTGGTCATGAAGACCGCCAACAAGTTCGATATGAGTGTTGAGTTGCAGAAGGGCCAGCTTCTCAAGCAGTTTTCCCAGGAAGGGGTTGATGGAAATAGGGCGGTTGTTTGCTTGGCAGGAAGGGTCGGCAGAGGTTTTTTTTAAGGAAGGGGCACACAAGGGAGTGTTTGAGACAAGATGGAAAAGAAGCAGTGGCAAAGGAGTGGTTGTGGAGATCAGCTAGAGCGGGGCAAGAGAGGCGATATTATCCTTGATGGTTCAGGAGGACTAAGGAGTGATCTGTTTGGACAAGACCTTCATGGAGTTGAAAACTCTGGTGACTCCTTCAGGGGAGAAAGGCATGAAGGCTGGGAAGGAGTAAAGAGGAGGGTGAATGGTTGGGGGGCAGAGGGTGGAGGGTTGGGTTCGGAGAGTGTGTGACAAGGTTGTTCAGTATGTTCTGGGTTTTTGAAGTGAAGTGAGAAGCAAGTGTATTGCAAAGGGCCTGGGAGGGAGCAGTGGCAGAAGATGCTGCAGATGGGTTGGCAAGTTCACTGCAGATTTTGAAGAGTTCAGCTGTTTTGTAGGATGCATTGCACACTCGTGCCTGAATGTGGGCTCTTTTTTTGGCACCGATCTAGAGTCTGTAGAGTCTCTGGATAAGGCGGCAGGCCAGTTTGTCAGAGGGTGAACCTGAAGTTTTTCACTTCCATTCAGCAGCCAAGCAATTACGTATTTGGTCTGCAAGATCGGAGTCATACCAGCTGTTAGGTTTGGAGGCAGGTTTCAGGCAGAACCTCATGATTGGGGCAAGGATGTCAAGGGTGTTGGTGATGGACAGATAGAGGTTGCTGAGGGCAGAGGCAGCGGAAACGTCTGTGTTGGGTGGGCAGGGGGAATGAACATGTAAGAGAAGGCATCAGCTGACACTCGAGTTTGGCAGAGCTTTATGAGGAGTTGTCACAGGGCCAAAGGGACCCAAATGGGAGGAGAAGAGAGAGTGGTCATACCAGGAGAGAGGGGTGACCAGAGGAGAAGAGAGAGTGAGGTTGGAGTGGATGATGACATCTAATGTGTGACCAGCAGTATGGGTAGGGCAGAGGGAAGAATGGAGATGGATAGGGAGGAGCAGAGGTCAGTGAAGAGGGTGGTTGCTGTGCAAGGGGAGTCTAGGTGAATGTTGAGGTTACCTAGTAGTAGCCGGTTGGAGGTGGTGGAGAGTAGGGAGGAACAGAAGTCTGCCAACACAGTTAGGAAAAGAGAAGAAGTGCCAGGGGGCTGATAGCTTGTAGCAATGGTCAAGGTGGAGGAAGGAGAGATAACCAATTTGCACACAAGGCTCTCGAAGGACGAATAGTGCTGAGTGGGTAGGACGGTAGAAGGAATCCACTCTGGGTAGATTAAGGCAACTCCGCCACCAGCATGGTGGGGTCGAGGTTTAGAGGTTATGTCCAGGTCAGTGTCTTCAAGGAGAAGGCAGATGTCAGCAGAATGTTTGATGGCTAAGCGTGAGTTCAGGGTTGCCAGATGGAGACGATTGCTGCCTTTCAATGTTTTTTGAGGCGGAGTGTCAGGATGTTGGACGTCCTTCTGGAGAGGTGGAGTTGATGGGGTAGAAGGGGGAGGGGCAGGTCAAGGAAGGAAGTTGATGAGAGAAGTCAGGAGCCAGTCAAATAAGAAGAGATTGGCCTGAGCGCCTTGAAGCAGGAATGAGGCTGTGATGTAAACATGATACAGCAGCGAGAAGAGAAGAAGCCTGCAAGGAGGGCTTCCCTCTTGGTGTTGCCATTAATGAAGGTGGAATAATAAGGTGGGAGAGTGGCAATGAGGTGAGAGGTCCATAGGTCAGGAGATGGGACAGAAAAGAGGATGTCAGTGAAGATTTCTCTTGAGGATGCACTGCCAAGTGTCTGCAATTGGCAGGCCACGGTTAGCAGTAATGATGTCTTTTTTATTCTTTTTACGTCCAGCTTTAGTGAGAGATGGAGGATAGGTGATGGTGTAGCAGTTGGAGAAGATAGGGAGAGATAGTTCAGAACTTGATCCACTTGGCACAGTGGGCAAAATGGGTATACGGTGTAAGATCAAACAAGTAGGATGGGGCACAGCAGCAGTTTCACACGCAAGTAGTTTCAATGCAGGAAAGAGACAGGAAAGAGACAGCAACAAAAAATATAATGTCTTAACAAAATTCTACCTAATAATGGGATCAAAGCCCATGAGTAATGTATACGTGAAATGGAGCGATGTTCATGCAAATAAAACATATAGTCTTTATGTGCCCCTCTGGGAGCCAACCAGACATAGACCCAGGATAGTTGTATGAATGTATGCTTCAGTGATATGGAAGGGGGAGGTTGAGTATACTACGATCTCTGGGGGTGGCGGGGGTCCCATGCCATGCCATGTTGAAATCACCCCGAAACAATATTCCTCCCTCTCTGAACATTTCCAGCTGACCCAGGGTGAACTTCAGAAATCCCTCCTGACCAGTGTTAGGGGCATAGACAGTAGTCATGGTTAGCCACAATGAGGGTAATTTGAGGTTCATAAATATAAATCGGCCCTCTTTGTGAATCTTAGTACACAGTACTGTAATACAAGCCCCAGCTCTAATTGCAATAAGCACACCCGCACTTTCATGCACATTATTCGGGTAATCTCTCAAGCAAAGTTTATACTTATCTGCTCGCCAAATGTGGGTTTCTTGGAGCACCACCAAGTCCAGTTGGTAACGCCCAAAAAGGCCTCCAATTTCCAGCATTTCAGTGGGGTGTTAACCCCACTAATATTTAATGAGAGGCATTTGAATTAGGTAATTTGTCATAAAGTTTCAGTGGAGATGATCACTGTGAACTCCTTAAAGCCCCCATAACACAGCGGTCTTCCCCTCTTTCCCTCATTTCCCTTCACCCAACATGCATTCCTACCCTACACCCCAACTTTCCCTCATCCTCAAATTGTCCCCTGGGAGGAGTCACAGTACCTATTGTATCCTGGAGTTAACAGCCACAGCCATGGCCCACCGTTTCTCCCAAGGCAGAGTGCTGGATGTCCTAACGACCCCATCCGCTATCTGAACTGATGCAATTCCAAGATGGAATGCCTCATCTCCACTGGTCGTACATTTAGTTCTGCCGTGTCTGAACTGTGCTTCTCTATGTTCCTTTAAGAGGCCTCTATTTCGCTGTCTGAGGATGAAACCATCTGGGACGGGCTCCTCCAGTTCCCGTTTCATGTACCTCCTCCCCGTCTTCTGTGTCGAATCTCCGAAGACCATTCCCACGCTTTAGACTGCCTGATACGGGACAACATCGTTCCTGAAACCCCTTCCAGAATATCTTCAATTTCTTCCTCCTAAATTTACAGAAGTTACCAGCATTCCGGGATGTGATCCTGTATTGTCTCACCCCCAATCAAAAAAACAATACAAATGGGAATGTCCATCTGTTTTTAATTTTGTGTGTGCAAAGATCTTTAACCACCACCTGCATTTCCCTTTGTTTTTGGAGGCTCATCGGCGAAAGATCTTTGTATAATTGTATATGCACTCCCTCATATGTTATTGGAGCCGCAGTTCTGGCCTCCTGTAAAATCTGCTCCTTTTGTAGGTACAGTGCACATGCCACCAGCACATCTAGGGTGGGGCTCCTGGGTCTGTTTGCTTGGGCCAGTCCGGTGGACCTGGTCAATCCGGATACCCTTAGGCCCCTCTCTGGTCATAAGTTTCGAGAAGATCTGTGTATCTGCCTCTTTGAAGTACCAATCTGGCACTGTTTCTGGCAGGTTTCTTATGCGAATATTATAACGCCTCAATCGATTTTCAAAGTCTTCACAGTGAATTTTGAGGTTTTATGTAATCCTTTATAAGTCTGGTAGAGCCATCTTGGCCTGCTTAGTTTCTTCTTCTTGTATTGCCTCCTAATTTTTTATCAACATGCTCGCACCGGGATGACATTTCTTTACTAAAGTCATCAAGCAAATGTCTTATTTCTGTGGTAAACGAATTGAATTGCATCTGACATGAGCTACAAAATTTGGCGGCAAAGCCTATCTTAGTTGCTGACGTATGGCTTTCTTTTGGATGGAGTTTGAGTGAGAGTCGTTGAATACAGGGGTCTGTGATCATAGTTCTATCCGTTTTTCCAGGGGAGTAACCGGTTTTCAAAGAGGTTATATTTGGAATGCCGGGGTCTGCTTCTTCATACCTCTTGGCATGAACCTGACTCCTCAAACCACCTATGAAATCCAGATACCAACAATGAAATGGGGCATGCAGCAGCGGGTTCGAAGTCGTAGCGGAGTGCCCTGGTGGCGCAAGCTTTTGATGTTTTTTTCAGATTCTCTTGTCAGGGTACACATGAAAAAGAGAATGGGCCTCATTCCGACCCAGGCGGTGAGTTACCGCCTGGGTCGTACCTTTACCACCATGGCGTAAACTACGTTTACGCCATGGTGGTTGGCGGACTTACCACCCCATTCCGAGGTTGGCGGGGCGGTAAGTCCCCAATCCCCATTTACCCTTCCCCATTCCCATTTTTGCCCCATAGGGCATAATGGGAGTGGGGAAGGCGTTAATTGCGCCACCATAAATTACGGTGGCGTAATTAACATCAAGGTCCCTTAGCGCCATGGATTTTAACACCTGCTTAAAGCAGGTGTTAAAACCTCCATGGCGCTAAGGGACCTCGGAATAAGGCGGTAAGGGTCGGCGCTGTTTACGCTGCCGTAAACCCCTTACCGCCTGGGTCGGAATGAGGCCCAATGTGTGCCATAGTATTCAGCAAGCAGTGCTCCACAAGTATAATCAGTCCCTGCCAAAAATGTGTTCTATGCCCAAAAAGGAATTCTGGAAACGGGCAGCCTGCACAATTTACCGAGGTAATGCTCACGACCTGTCCAGTTTTGTAGCCCATAAGGTGCTTCAGATCTGGGTTCTGCCACTGCCCCCCACCCCCACTGCTCACTGTTCGAGGTTTGGTGCTCCTTAGCACTGACTAACCTTGATCTGTGGGATTCCCCTGCACTCCCGGTCGCAGGGGAGCACCAACGCCTTCCTGCTCCTTATGGAGTCAGCATCCCCACTGATCGCATTCCACTTATAGGAGGAGGGGCTTCAAAAGCCTCTCCTGGGCAAGGGAGCTGTCCCTCCATCCTGCACGCAATGCACCATGCCCAGTTGCAGCATTACGGTTGCACACCAAATCAGGAGTCAATCCTGTCTGTCCCATGTCGGAAGACTGCTGAAGGTCAACCCTCGATGTTGCTGCAGTCAAATGTGCCTGGAGTGATTCACGGCAGAAATGCGGCTAGATGAGAGATGGAGCATGCACGTCTCCACAGTGCAGCAGGACATCTTGGAATTGCTGTGTGGAAGTTTAATATGTTGGCAGTTCATGCATACTTGCCAACATGACCCATTGCAATATGTAGGTGCTTATGAAGTCTTGGTTTTGTTTTTTGCATTTGGGAGCTGTAGTTGCACTTTTTTCATTTGGCCAGTCAAATGGCACAGAGAATAGAGCACTCACTTTGACATCCATGCAGAGTCTGCTAATGCAGGTTCAAATCCCCACTGAGCCAAACTCAGCCTTTCATCCTTCGGAGGTCGATAAATGAGCACCACACACCGTGGGTAATAATAAGCAGCGCTCAGATACCTGAGGGTTCGTAGCGCTATATAAGTGCCAAATTATTATTATTATTAGAAAACTTGTACTACAAGTCCCAGAATGCATAGCAGAAACTAGGACTGGACAAACACCTACAGATTAGAATGGGTGATGTTAGCAAGTGTGAATGTACTGTGAAGATATTCAACTTCTACACACTAAGTGGCACTTACAAATGCTGGAGAAATGTTTAGCATCTGCTTTTTGTTTGTTTTACAAAGAAGTTACACACAGTACTGCTGTAAATGTACACATGCATTTCTTATCTTCAGTGAAAATGCTCCTAAAAAGATAGATTTTTAAATGCTCAGTATTTTTCACTGTTTATTTAATATAAATGTGACACATTTCAGTCTTGCAGTCTAGGCTTGTTTTAATTTTGTTGCATTCTGGGACTTGTAGTCTGAGTTGTGTAATGGGAAAAGTGGTATTAGAAGTCACTGAATGCACAGAAATAGTTCGGAATGGGTCATATTGGCAAGTATACATGTACTGGCCAACATATTAAACTTCCACACAAGTGCCATTAAATATGTTGTACACATCTTTTTGATCTGATTTTCCTTTCTTTTAGAAAAAGGTTACACACAGTGCTGATATAAAGGGCCTCATTACGACCCAGCCTGGGTCGTACCCTTACCACCATGGTGTAAACTATGTTTACACCATGGTGGATGGCGGATTTACCGCCCCATTCCAAGGTGAGTGGGGCGGTAAATCCCCATTTCCCATTTTACCCATTTTACCCTTCCCCATTCCCATTTTTGACCCATAGGGCATAATGGGAGTGGGGAAGGCGCAAATTACGCCACCGTGAATTACGTTGGCGTAATTAGCACCATGGTCCCTTAGCGCCATGGATTTTAACGCCTGCAAAAAGCAGGCGTTAAATTCACCATGGCGCTAAGGGACCTTGTAATCAGGCGTTAAGGGACGGCGCCGTTTACGGCGCCGTTAACCCCTTAACACCTGACTCGTAATGAGGCCCAAAGGCACATATGCATTTAACTTTCATGAAAATGCTTCTAAAAATAAAGATTCTTAAATGCACAGCATTGTAAGTAACTGCCAATTGATGTGAGCAGGTGCGGAATGCTGCAATACATGGTTTTTGATAGACTGGTTAAAAACGAGAATATACTTACTGAGAAGCTTACTACAGGGTAAGTGGGAGGAACCATGTATTTATACATTTGTATAAGAGTTGACAAAAAATAGTTCAAAAATATAAGCATACCTGTACTATGGGCCTCATTATAAGCATGGCGGTCTGGGAACTATGGTACCAGTAAGCATGCCGATACCATACTTCCCGGGCTGCCATACTACGAGCTGTGCTCGCGGGCGTCTGTCAGCCCGTCAGGTCTGGCCTGGTGGGAAGAGCTGCACCCGCGAGCGGAACATGTCGAATGCACCCGCTCCATCGTGCATTTGACGTCACCATTCCCCTTGAGCCGTATGGGGTTCAAGGGGAATGGGGACTGACAGGCACCGGCACCTGGCAATGCAGGAATTACCGTGTATGGCAATGTCGGAATTACCCGGTAATTCCTTGTTAGGCAGAATCACCTGCAGTACCCTTGGGGAACACTACAGGTAATTAAGACTACAAGTGTCAGTACAATTTCACCTTTGGTACAAGCCTGTACTACACAGTTATGTGGTAGCAGTGGTTGAGCAGTCAGACTTATCTCAAGAGTTGAGTGAGCAGTATAACAAGTTATACAAAGGACCAACTAATACAGTGATTCAAATAGACACTTAATCAAGGTTTCTTGGTAAAAGAATATACAAATTTGCACTCCTCCTGTTGTTCAGGTGTCAAATTAGAAGTGAGCTTAACTCCTTTCTTCTCATCTAAAGGCTGGCCTCTGAGTAGGTCAGGTAGAGGTTCACTGTCCTCCTCCTCTCGAGCTGAAGCTAGAAGCAAAGCTCCTACTTCTGGTCTGGAGACGTAAGCTTTTAGACGGTTGGTGTGAAAGACTCTGGGAGCCTCCTTAGGATTGCCTAAGTACACCAGATTGTTGACCTCTCTAAGTTTACCCACAACCTTGAAGGGTCCTATCCATTTGTCCTGTAAGGCCCTCTGCCTTGTAGGTACCATAACTAGAACTATCTGGTCCTGTGAAAACTCAACCATGTTGGCCTTCTGGTCATGCCAATGCATCAGCAGAGCCGGATCTGCTTTCAAGTTATCTGATGCTTCTGCCATCACGTGGGACATTCTCCTCCGGAAACCTATCACATAGTTAGTGACTCTCACTGGCTTGGGGGAAGGAGCACTCTCCAACCTCTCCTTAATCAGGGCCAAGGGGCCTCTAACTGGATGGCCATAAAGAGGTTCAAAGGGAATAAATCCTACTCCCGCTTGAGGGACTTCTCTATATGCAAAGAGAAGGCATGGCAGTAGAAGGTCCCACTTTTTCCTAAGGGGTTCCTCTAAAGCACCTATCATGCTCTTCATTGTACGGTTAAACCTCTCTACCAATTCGTTTGTCTGGGGATGGTAGGCAGTTGAGAACTTGTAAGTTACTCCACAGTTTTTCTACAAGGCCTGCATGTAATGGAACATAAAATTGAATCCGCTGTCAGAGATAACTTCCTTAGGAAAACCTACCTGGGTAAAAATACCAAGTAGGACCTTAGCAACAGCTTGAGCTGTAACGGTTCTCATAGGTATTGCTTCAGGATACCTAGTAGCATGGTAAACTACAACCAGGATAAACCTGTCTCCTGAAGATGTTGGAGGGTTTAAGGGACCAACAATGTTGATTCCCACCCTCTCAAAAGGGACTCCCACCACTGGGAGAGGCACCAAGAGTGTCACATTCTTGGCTCCACTCTTGGCAGAGGTTTCTGCCTCATCTAACTTATCCATCACATTAGAGCTGGGCTCTAACATATTAAAATCCTCATCAACATTTTCCACATTTGCTGCAGGTGTGGGGGTTTCAGACCCACTCCTCAGACATTGTTATTCTAACAACCTTTTCTATCAATTCAACCTACTTGCCTTTTACAGTGAGATCCCTAGCTTTACACATATCAATTAAACAACAGTTAAAGTCAGTAGGGTTTCCTGTCTGTAGCTTTCCATATCAGTCATGATAAAACAATTGCTTTCCTAGTGTTGCTTAGCCTTGGGAGGATTATTTGAGCAAAGGTAAAAGTAGCACTCTAAATGTAACAAGTATACTTTATCCTCACCACTGTACACCAGTGTTAGGCAAAATCACCTGCAGTACCCTTGGGGAACACTACAGGCAATTAAGACTACAAGTGTCAGTACAATGTCACATTTGGTACATGCCTGTACTACACAGTTATGTGGTAGCAGTGGCTGAGCAGCCTGACTTATCTCAAGAGTTTAGTGAGCAGTAGAACAAGTCACACAAAGGACCAACTAATACAGTGATTTAAATAGACACTTACTCAAGGTTTCTTGGTAAACGAATATACATTAATTTACTCAGTTAGTTAGAAAACATTACACTAGAACAAGCAGCTTAATATCACACATTAATACAACACAAAAATCCAACCGGTAAGTAAATGAACAAGTTTAGCTCCAAAATGAGGTGGGAGCAAAATGGCAGTTCAGATACTTAATAAATGAGGGAAAAGACAAGGTTACAAGAATAGACAGCCCAAATACATTCATAGGCATGGCAAAGGTTTTCAATTAAATACAACCAGCAATTATTCTCAATAGGCCTGGGGCAAAGTCAATGGTTCAGAGTCTTTTGTATAGGATAGCACAGTTCTGGTAAGTAACGGTTAAGTCTTTGCCACGGATCTTTAAAGGATTTGGCTAGGCGAAAAAGTTTGATGAATGTTAAGGGAAGGACAAGACTTCGTAGTTGAGGAAAGTTTCACGCACTGTCTCGATGGCTGAAAAAAGATTGTCGGACAGTGTTTGCACAATACTTTGTCAATGACGAAAGCTGTAGCTGAGGCAGTTGATCCTGGCAGTTCAAGCAGATCTCGCTGTTCCTGAGCTTCAGTCGTGGGGACAAGAAGGAGGACATCAGGAGGTTCCTGCACTGCTCATGGAAGAGGCCAAAAGCTGTAGCAAGACGTCGGTTGAGGTGTGGGTGCCTTAAAGTCCAAGAGCTGGTTTCCTTCCATCTGGCTATCTGGTTTTCAACAGCACTCTGATGAAAATTCGACCAGATGGGGACGGTGTCCAGGTAGGCTGCGAGTTGGTTGTTCCCACCAAACTCAAGGGAAGAAGTTAAACTTGAAGGGCTTCTCGGTTGTCAGAGTTTCAGGCAATTCGGACTAGCAGCAGGTCTTCACTGGTCATCCAGGAGTTTCAACAGTTCTCTTTCTTCCTCTCCTCTTTGGTTCTTCCAAGAGACCTGCTTTTATACAAATTTCCCCCATTCATTGCAGCCTGGCTGTCACTCACACAGTAGGGTGGCTGTCCTTGCCGGACAGCCAGTCGGCCAATCGCGCCAGAGTGCATTCAGGTCTCCTAGGAGACTAAGCACAAGGAGTTTATGGTACCTCCCTCACATCCTGTCCACCCCAGACACTCAGGCACCAGAGGCTGGCTTCAGCACTGAAGCCCACCAAAGGCCAACGAACAAAGGGACCAAATCTGGTTTGGCACGCAGAGACAAACACAAGAAGGACCTTTCCTAAAAGAAATGGTGAAAAAAGATGACCAGAGTCTGTTTTTACAGCTAGATCTTGGGCGCCATATTGTAAAACATGGCTGACCCGATTTTTAGCTACCGTTGTCAGTGGTCGGAAAAAATCATGGTAGTTTGATCTAAACCACTGCCACCAGCCATTTAAAGTAGGAAAGGGTAACATTGTACTGTTACATGAGTGTACGTTAAGCAACCCCTCCAGCACTCTATAGGAAGATAGGGTGTGCTGGGCCAGTACATTTAAAGAGACCAGTAAAGTCAATTTAACTTTGCATGCTCTGGGAGACAGTAGTCAGTCCCACAGAAGGTATTTAAACCTTGGGGAGTCTGAAAGACACCCCTGAGTCACTGCACTGAAGGTGCTGTGTAACACACAGAAAAAGATTATGCCATGGAGTTTGTTTGAAACACCACATCCAAAGAACGCAAAAGTAAAACACACATCAAAATACATGAGAGAGTGGGAAAAAAGGCTCACACTCTTTCCAGGTAAAAAAAAAAAGACTACAAATCCAGCAAAGTTGTTGGGGGTCTCAAAAGGTAAGGGAAATTAGCACATTTTGAGAATTCTCCCTAACATTCCTCATTGACAGGTGCCGGAAAAAATGCAACTCTGATGGCAGCCGGGGCCGTATTACAGGCATGGATACCACCAGGGCAATAATGAGGCCTTATGTCTTGTTAGAGGCATATGTTGTTGAATCTGCAAATAGACATCTTGGAGAGTTTTACAGTCGTTTTTGATGCAGGTTGCTGGGAGTAACAGGAATCATTGTACTCCGAGAGTTCAGGAGTACATCTGAATTGTTGAACTGAGATGTCAGAGTTACATGTAGAGTTTATGGATATGATTGGTGGATGGGTGTGACTGTTTAAAGCAGCCTATGAGGGATTGTTAGAAACCTGAAAATAGAAAGGGTAAAAGGGCTGCCCTCTTTTATTGTTTGCATGATCACTGTGGCAGTTTGCATGTGCCAGACAGGCCTTTTAAGGATGCCTGGCATGAAAACGCGACTGAAGAGACTGCAGACAGTCGTGGATGTCCACGGACATCAGGGTGATCAGACCATTAGCTTTTCTGGGTGTGGTGAACAGGAAGAGAGGGTAATAGGGGTTTTGTGTGATAAGTGCACTAAAGATGGCTATGGCTATGTCTTTGAAGAAGCAGAATGTATGGATTCTGAGAGACTCTTGGATCGATTGGCTGAAGGTGTATTCTGAGCACTGTCGATTGTCTGAGAATCTTGTATATGATGAATTTCAAGTTTCATGGTATGGAGTTCGAGCAATGAAGTGGGCAGAATTCTTCCCGTTTTGTGAGAATATGGTTCACTTTAAGCATTCAGACATCATTGTAGTTCACTCTGGAGGCACCATGTTGGGCTATGTTACTGGAGTATCATTGCTGTTGGCAATCAAGGATACATTTGGAAAGTTAATGGAACTATTTCCACATTCGAAAAATATATTTTTCGTGAGTAGCTCAGAGACAAATGTGGATGCGTTCAAATATACATTGTCCACAAATTGAGAAAGCAAGGCGCGATGTGAAGAAAAGTTGTATGTGCCTTTTTACACGATGTTGGCATGATATATTTTCATAATGAAAATATAAAATGTGATATTTACAAAAGATTTTGAAGTTATGGAGTGCATCTAACTAATGTGGGCAATCTGATTGTTCTTGAAAACGTTCAAAACGCATTGAAGCAGTTTCTGCAAACACATAAAATATGGGTTCAAGAATTTTTTAGAAGTTGCATTAAACAAAATGAAAAATAGATAAAAAATTAGAAGCACTTTCTGTGAAAGTTAAAAAATATAATTAAGTTCTTTAGAATATGTGTTAGTTTAGCACATAAAACAAAATAATCAAAAATATATACAAGTCAAAAAGAAAAAAAAGGTTCTTTTAAGAGTCAACATGTTTGCGCGGAAAAACAATTAAAATGAAACCCCAACCCATGCCTGGAATTTCCCACTGTCCATGGACTATGAAGGCTGGAAAGGGGCCTGTGATTATTTTTCCCAGTTCGATTTTTTTACTGAAAGGTGGCTCCTAAAGGAACCTTCTTTTTGTGTTTTGTTATTTTGTATTTTCTTTGGCTGTTTAAAAAATAATTCAGGAAGCCAAGGTAAGTTGGGGGTGCAAAGGGAGGGAAGAAAGGCAGGGGGCACCAACCCCAGAGACAGAGGGGCAGGTGGACAGAGGAAGATGTTGGGCGGAGCCTCGAAAGAAATATGAAACTTCTCTCCGCTAAAAATCCGTGACTGTGACCCTTAAAAGGTAAGGGTAAACATGGATCTGTATGGCCTGCATGGTGACCGCCAGGATCCTCTGCCCCACAGGGGCACTGTGTGGTTGAAGGAGCAGTCGAGGAAGATGGAGCAGATGCTTGTTAACCTGCTTCTCCCTGAGAATAGATCAATGTTTCTCAGAGCACCCGAGTCTGGGATCTGGTGTGGCAGCACATAGAGGCGGTCCCGAAGGACAACAGCCCAGGTTTTCCACATATGAGTATGTTCCCCCACTTAGTGCATCTGACCTTGGCTGCTGAACCGTTGGTACAGTCTCAATGGTGGTAAAAAAACCTCCACACCCAGGACTAACAATGGGTCTGGAGGTAGGCACTTCCTCTACCTCGTCTTTGTCTTATTGTTCCTCCTCTTCTTCATTGTTGTGCCTGTTCCTCTTTCAAGGCCTTGCAGATGGTGATGGTGGTGGTGTTTGTGGTCGGAGTGGCTGAGGAGGAGGGATGGCCATGACAGAGGCATTTGGGTTGATTTTTCAAAGTTCTGCAAAACAGGTCTTGTTCTACTGCTCTCTTCTGGGTAGCCAGATTGCGAATGACTAAAACGAATGGGTGGGTGCCTTCAGAGGAACCATCTGCGGACTGCACAATGGTCTATGGACTACTGAGTCGAAGATAGACTTTGGAGCATCTTATGAATAAATGGTGATACATTCCCGGGAGACAGGACAAAGGCTGATATGCGGGGAAATTTCTTCTCTGTGAAAGGGACAGTGAGCTAAAGACTTGGTAGAGTCTCTCCCAGGGGTTATTCACCCAAGAACAAGTCATTGGGCTGTGTTCGTGCTGGTAGAGAGATTCCCAGACCCCCCTTTGTTTTGAATACATTAACTTTGGGTTTCACCCTAAGTTAACAGGGCGATCCAGACGTGGACCCCTTGCTCACTGTTCTTAGAGAGGCAACAGTTTCACCTCGCTGATGATGCCCAACAAGGCTGAAACACGTGTATGGGGTTACTGATGGTACTCTTGTTCAGAGGAGAATTGCCTATCATTTTGGCGCTGGACTGCCCCTGGGCAGGACAAAGGCTGATATGCGGGGAAGTTTCTTCTCTGTGAAAGGGACAGTGAGTTAAAGACTTGGTAGAGTCTCTCCCAGGGGTTATTCACCGAAGAACAGGTCATTGGGCTGTGTTCGTGCTGGTAGAGAGATTCCCAGACCCCCCTTTGTTTTGAATACATTAACTTTGGGTTTCACCCTAAGTTAACAGGGCGATCCACACGTGGACCCCTTGCTCACTGTTCTTAGAGAGGCAACAGTTTCACCTCACTGATGATGCCCAACAAGGCTGAAACACGTGTATGGGGTTACTGATGGTACTCTTGTTCAGAGGAGAATTGCCTAGCATTTCGGCGCTGGACTGCCCCTGGGCAGGACAAAGGCTGATATGCGGGGACATTTCTTCTCTGTGAAAGGGACAGTGAGCTAAAGACTTGGTAGAGTCTCTCCCAGGGGTTATTCACCCAAGAACTTGGGCGGTGTTCGTGCTGGTAGAGAGATTCCCAGACCCCCCTTTGTTTTAAATACATTAACTTTGGGTTTCACCCTAAGTTTACAGGGCGATCCAGACTTGGACCCCTTGCTCACTGTTCTTAGAGAGGCAACAGTTTCACCTCACTGATGATGCCCAACAAGGCTGAAACACGTGTATGGGGTTACGGATGGTACCAGGGGTTATTCACTCAAGAACAGGTCATTGGGCTGTGTTCGTGCTGGTAGAGAGATTCCCAGACCCCCCTATGTTTTGAATACATTCCTGGGAGAAGCTACCGTGATTCCCCAACCACTCCAAATACAGGTGAGGGTTTACATCCAAGATTATTTCTTAAATGTTTGTGACTGACTTGCATCTGCAGGACAGAGAGAAGCTGAACTAATATAGCGTTTGAAAAGCATCTTTTTATGCTTTTTTGCAACAGGCACCATAGGACAATTATTGGGGCATTACAACCCCATTGACCCGGGAATTCCAGAGGCAGAATTCTGTAAGTCCCCATTCCCATAGAGTCCCATAGGACTACATGGGAGTGGGGAAGTGGAA
The DNA here is from genome assembly GCF_040938575.1 of Ambystoma mexicanum. Lineage (NCBI taxonomy): Eukaryota > Metazoa > Chordata > Amphibia > Caudata > Ambystomatidae > Ambystoma > Ambystoma mexicanum. The sequence goes on along the minus strand of NC_090930.1, from coordinate 234,746,996 downwards.
ACACCGGCACCATGTTATAATGGTGCTGGTGTTTCCATGTCCGCCTGGATGCGGGTGGTGTTAAACCCGCCAGGTCAGACCTGGCAGGAGTGACACCTCCCACCTGAAGAACTCGAGATCAGCCGGTCCAGAAAGAATGGATTTACCACCACCGTTCTTTCCATACCGGCTGACTCATAATGAGGCCCTTTGTGTTCATTAACCTCTCCAGTTCTAGCTGTAAAAATGTAATAAACTCTTCTGTAGTACCGCTTGTAGTGTGGAAACAAGAGCATACACGTTAAAGCTTAGACAGTACCTTCGAGTGATATGGATCGGATGAGGTTTTTTATCGCTTGTAGCTATCGGATTTTGCTGTGATAATTAAATGATTTTCAACATAATTCTAAAGTTCCTTAAAGTCATTAATAAGTTCATCCAATTTTGCAGACAAGATCATGATTTCATTATGTAATGTTGGGGATAGAGATTGTCTTTATGATTCTTGGGATTCTCCATAATTAAATTGCAGTGTTGTTTCTTCATGTTAACTATAAGAAAAGAAGAAATTATTATTTCACTTAGGTCTGTAGAAATTACATTATTTGTTTATATTAAAAGATGTATTGTTTACCATTAGAGATGTTATCATCACTCATTTCTTCTGTTGGAAAGTTTTCTTCCAAACACTCAAATGTGTTTGCCATTGTGTTCAAATAAAGAAAAAATAGTAATATTTGCTTATAAGAAATGTTTATATAATGAATGGTAATATTAGAGAAATAAATACAGAGAACACATCATTTGGTGAGATATTGTTTTAGAATAAGTGATTGGTGTTTGTGTGTCTCTATGAACAGTTGTATTGAAGTAATAAAATGAAATGTACAGTTAAGGTTTATGCTTGCTGCATTCCATTATATTGTGTCTTAAATATAACAAAATAATGTGTACATTTTGAAGCAATCATTTCGACAAAAAGGTAAATTTGGGTACAGTTAATATATGTAACATTGTGTTATGCATATGTTTGTTGGTTTCTGGGTAGAACATGTTGCGCTCTCCCCTGTGCTTCTGAGCTTTGTGAATGCTGCTTTCTGTCCGCAGACTATCCCACTGTCCGCAGACTCGAGAGCTGCTACTTTGGAGGTGAGTGTAGTATCTGGAACTTGTAGCAAATTAAGGGTGCACTAGTAAAATCCTTTGAAATTCAGTGATTTTTTTGTTAAAGGGACATTATGGTTAAGTTTTACTAATAAAAACCTATGAAATTCAGTGAAAATACATTTTTTAAAGTGACGTTATGGTTACTCACCAACTTCTGGAATCACTCCTTCTGCAAGGAACTGGCCAATCCTGCTACAGTCTCTACCTCTCCTGTCCCCTCCCAGGCCCTCTGCATGGCTCTGGCTTCTCATTTCATCTCTAAAACTCAGGACATCCTGTCCTCTCTTTCTTCCTTCCCATCTTCCCCCTACTCCCTGCTCTTCCTCTGTCCCTTCTTAGGCCACCTCTCTTCCCTCCTTTTCTGCCTTACACCTGTTCTCTCCAGACAAGGTTTCTTGACAAGTCTGATCTATGAATGGCTCATCAAAACAGGTTCATCCCTGTTCCTCCAAAACCATCAAGGAACACATTGTATCCCTGGGTCCTGCCCTTGCTGACTTCTGCAACCACTCCTTCAGCCACTAGAGTCTTCCCATCCCCGCTGAAGCACTCCCTTGTTCACCCTTTTCTTAAGAAAACGTCTGCTTACCTTTCCTGCCCGGCTAACTATCGCGCAATCTCGATCACTCCATTCCTGGGCAAACTCCTGGAAAAGCTGGCCATCTCCCAGCTTAATCTTCACACTGAATCTGTTGGTTGTCTTCATGACCATCAGTCTGGATTCAGAGCTTCCTGAAGCATGGAAACTGCTCTCCAGAACATCTGTGAAGACCTTCTCTTCAACCTTGATTCCAATACCCCCTGTGTCCTTATCTTACTTGATCTCTCTTCTGCCTTTGACCATTCCAAACTTCTCAACCGTCTCTGTGATAACCTGGGTATCACTGGGCAGGCCCTGACGTGGCTGAATTGTTTCCTCTCTTATCGACCCTCTCAGGTCCAACTTGGGTCCTTCCTCTCCTCTATCTCTACCTGTGGTGTTCCTCAGGGGTGTAACCTCTCTCCCTAGCTGTTCAACGAATATATGGAACTTCTTCCCCATCCCATTGCTGCTCTCAGCCCCAATATTCAGTGCTATTCGGTAGATTTTAACAGTAACTAGCTGTGTTTGGTTACCTTGTTTTTGCCCATGAACTCCAGCCACTATGCTCCCCTCCTGACACGTCCCCGCTTCCCCCTCTGGAATCCTGCATCACCACCCTAGCCCACCCTACTTGCCTGCTCAGCTTCAAGCCTTTGAGGTCTTTGATGCCTGCCTCCCGGCCACAAGAGTAGTAAAGTAGCTTACTACATTATCTATTTGCAGTGTTTATCTTAGTTTTTCTTTTTTTTTATTCTGGAAATTGTGCATGCAGAATACGTCAGAAGCCCATTTCCTGTTAAAAGAAAAAATATACATTAAAGTTTTTGCCAACAAAAGGTAAGATCTGAGCTGAGAATAGTTATCACCCTTTGATTTAAAAGCATACAGCGTGCTTATCGTAGACTTGGGTTGGCAGGATTATAGGCCCTGTACACCCCAGACTGTGGTGGTGCTCAATGTAATGAAACTTCCAGTAGTCATGTGTATGCCTGTTCCTTACAGTGAATTGTCCCTCAACTATCCCACAACACCAGGTCCTTTAAGCAAATGAGCATCATGACCTAGAATTTTGGTACAAAGCATGAAGCCCCCCCCCCACTTACCCCTAGCCTACAATAATCCCTCTGATGCCCTCAGCAATCCACTGGACTCTGGACTCTGCAACTATCCCTACTTCACAATCCTAATCTCCCTTCATTATCCACAGATAAAGAGGGCATGGAGTTCCATACAATATCTCCAACATCCATTGCCTCCTCTCACTCAGATAATTTCTTTGCTAACTGGAAAATCTCTCACATTGTTGAGATTCTCACATCCTGCTATCTCTCCGAACTCCCTTAATCTTTCCACCATCTCTCGCCCTACGTCTTCCATTCACAAGTACTTCTTTACTATCTATCATACAGTAGTACCACACATTTTTCACAGTGCCAACTCATCTTGCTATCCTGTAAACCCATGTATTCTTCCAAAGGTCAAGGACGAAGTATCTATCACCTGCCCTTATCTCTCTGCTGGACTTTTCCCCACAACCTTTAAACCAACTGTCCTACCCATTTTGAAGAAACCTTCTGCAAATCAAAATGTTCAAGTGAACTATTATCAAGTTCCTCTAATGTCTCGCTATTCAGAGGTCCTTGTGTAGGTGGTCTTCAACCAGACCAAATAAGTAACATTTGGATAATGATGATGGAGGTCCACTTAAATCAGACTCATATATAAAAAAAAAACAGATCAACATCATTCATGCATTTCTCCAATGTATTCACTGACTCACCACTCTGAACTCTAGTCAATACTCCTCACTCTCAAGGGCCTGCGATATGTAAATCTTCTCTCACCTAGATTGCATCTTACCTGGAAGGCTGTTCCTTTAAATTCGGCAAAACGCGGTCACCGCCCCTTGCCCTGTTGACATTCCTCTAGAATCCATATTTGGACCAATGCTCTTCACCCACAATACCTCTGCCCTAAGAAGATTTATCTCATTCTTTGGCTTCTACTACAGCTTTGCTAATCAAACTCAAATACTGTTCTCCTGTCCCTCTTTCACAACAGCCATCTAGCGGCAGATTAGCAACTTTCTCATTGCAGTCTGTCACTGTCTGGCTCTCAGCTGACTCATGCTGAATTCTTCAAAAAATGTAAGACGTCTTCCTTCCTAGCTTCTTAAATCTCCCCTCCTATCTCCTCTCCTCTATCCATCCAGAGTGACCTTCTTGCTACCTCACTCAATGCTTGCAACCATGGGGCCCTCTTTGAGAGAGACCTTTGTCTGCAACAATTCATCATTACCACCACCTTTACTGCTCGTATTAACCTAAAAAATTGAAATGATAGCATACACGTAGTATAGCAATTGTAACATTTGGAATACACATGTCAAATATAACATAATAAAAGTGTTTGCTGGTAAACAATTATCACATAATTAGACAATTACAGGTACACATTTTCTCTTAAGAGGGCATGAACCCCAATTAAATAATGAACCAAACCAATGGTAAACCAGTTCAAATTCACACTCATCAATTGTTCTCAGAAATTCTGAATCAAGAAATCCTGTTGGCTATTCACAAACTTCTCAAATAATTGCAGTCGGAGAGATGAAATGGCAGGACATTCAATCCCTAAGTGCTTTAGCGATTCACAATGGCCTCTATATTTACAAAGACTATTTAATAGATTCCATGGAGAGGCTGCAAAAGGGCCCCTAACATTGCAAGGTGCTTAACAGATTCAAATGAAGGGTAAACATGATCTGGGGAGTGTATGAGGTACTTGGGAAGAGTGACAGGAGGTCTACGCAATGTTGCCAACTCCTTCCAAAGGCAGTACCTAGAAATTGAATCTTGGTCCCGATGCCAAGTAGTGAATTAGCTTGTAAATTTGAGTGGGATAATCTAAGAAAATGTGCCTACAGAAGTCTATATCTATCCAGAAATTGTCACACTGAAAAGCAAAGAACTCCACAGCACACTATAGTACATGCTATGTTTAAATCCTCATGCCTCGTGGAATGCACTCCCCTTCTGCAAATGTGCCTTCCACCACTCATCACAGAAAGTCATTGCTGCTGTAGCTGGCATGCCATAACGAAGTCTGCCTGCAATCACCACACAAGATTGTTGCCTTTTGAGGTATCCGCGCATTGGCAGAGCATGCACGGATAGTGCTGGAACACCACTGTCTTCTTATAATGAGATGTATCACATGAAGCACTTCTCATTTCCGCACCCTTTCTATCCTTTCTTCCCACCACCAGATGCCATACACTATGCTTTTCAGGCCATTTTGCTGCCGCATTGTCCTCCCATTGAACTCTTTTGACAAACATCCCATCAGCGCACACTACAGTGCAATCAAAGTTTTGACCGCTTAGCGAACAGGGAAACTGGCCACCGGCACAGAGCCAGATATGACAAATTTTAGTGTTCACACTGCTATGTACAAGAGGCCCAGCGATGCACACAATGGCTTAGAGCCTTGCCACACACAGCACAACACTATCCTCTGATACACCATGTGTGGCGTTTCCCAAAAACGTTGATGCAGAGCACGCTTCCCTCCAGCCAACCACCGGCTACATCCAATGTTTGCAGACATCATGGCAAATAGGGAAATGGGTCTATAACTTTGCCCCCCCTGCACGAAACCTCACCAAATAATTCAGAGCCAGCCATATACTTCTTTTGCAAGGTTTGGTGACGATTCCTCCATGGGGAGTGAAGTTATAAGCTGCCGAAAAAGTGCTCTTCCTATGATTTTAGCAACCTAACCATAACTACACAGCCGCTGCCGCGGGCCGTGTAATAATGCACTGCAAGAAACTGCACCACGCCAAGGTGAGGCGACAGGTGGGGAGAGAGCACAGACGGTCCCAATGTGCCAAAGCACACCAACTCTCTCCTCCCTCTAATGTAGGTCAGTCCGCCACATGCACCCATTCTCAGTGCAGTTTATTTCAGGGTGCAAAGCACATCAAGCAATAAGCAAATTGGAACAGTGACCTACATGATCAGTGTTACCATGTCTGTCTACCGAAACCTGGTACATTTTACTACTAATTATATAAAAAAAGGGGACAGGACCTCATGAACTATGGCATCTGCAACGTGACCACGTGTCCGTTTTTATATGTTCCCTATGTACGACTGCTCCTTCAGTGCATACGTTTGATTACGTTATTGTTTGATCTTGAATGAGTTTATGTTGGAGCACACTTACAGCAGGCTTTGGGAATGAGACGTTTTCAGATGTGCTTCTCTATTTTTATTTTTATTTTTATTTGTATTTCATTTTATTTAAATAAATGTTTACCAAATCACTTTACATATATAAACACTACAATTTTATATGAACAATAAAAAAGTATGAACCAATTAAGATGATAGTTAGATGATAAATGTAAAGAGAAGACAGCAATCATATTGCAAAGGGAAGTCTGCTCCAGTATTTGGGAACAAGTAAAGCTAAGACGAAATCGAGATATGGCACAAACGAGGGGGGGACAAAGAGAACAATTGGGATTGAAATCTTTGAGTATGTGATGGAGAATTAAAAGATAACAAAGAAGTAAGATAAGCTGTGGTCAGTTTATGGAGGTGTTGGAAGGCAATGCAGAGGAAATGAAAAAGCAGGCAGATTTGCAAAATCGAACACTGAAGACAGTGCTTAAAGTGGGCCGGGGCCTGCCGGGGCCAGGCCCCGGCAGTCTCCAAAAAGTGGGACTGAGCCGGGGCCCTGCCGGACCCCGTTCTACCGCAACATTGGTGGGATGCATTATCCCGTCGCGGCTGTGGCCGCGACGGGAGATGCCCCTGCCATCAAGTCAGGCGAGCTGACAGAAGTGGCAGCCAGCCACAGCGACGCTGTGACTGGCTGCCACTTCCGAGAGTCGTAGTAACTGACTTTGGTGACCCCTCGTGCGAGAGGTCACCAGAGGCAGTTACTGTCCCTTTGTTTCCCCTGGTCGCCGAGGCGTCTTTAGCCCTCGGCGAACCTGGGGATTCCTTGACATATTTCGAGGTTTATAAAAGATGGCTTGAAAAGTACACAATTCAAGCCATCTTTTATAAAGCTTTGCCGACGGACAATTTTGTCCGTAGTCAAAGCTTTATAAAAGATGGCCTGAATTGTGTACTTTCAAAGTCATCTTTTATAAACCTGAAATGTTTCAAAAAGATGGCCTGAAAACTAGGCAAACCGTAGGGTATGCACACAAATTTATATAAATGTTATATATTTGTGTGCGTACCTTACTATGGTTTGTGTACTTTGCAAGCCATCTTTTATAAACGTAGAAATATGTTACATATCTCTGTTTAGAAAAGATGGCTTGCATAGTACACAAACCATAGTAAGGTACGCACACAAATATATAACATTTATATATATTTGTGTGTGTACCCTACGATGTGCGTACTTTTTAGGCCACGCCCCTCCCACAAGCCACGCCCCCAAATGAGGGCCCCCCCTCGATTTCTTACCCCACTTAAAGCCCTGACTGAAGAGATTATCAAGATGTCTAGATGTGTTAGTGGATAGATAGAAGAGAAGAGACGGTTCATTTTTTAAACAGGAAGAAAAAGAAGAAGAGTGGAACTGCAGTCCGGTTCAGAGAGAATCAGTACAGAGAAAAGAAATGTGGTAACTGGGAAAAAAAGAGTGGGTTTTCTTAATGTTAAATTGGTGAAAACATTAGGAGTGGCCACCTGTAGAGATGTGCGAAGAAAAGAGCAGAGTCAAAGACAACTTTACTTTACTTTACATCATTTGTACCGTGCACCCTTCAACCCATGGGCGTTAGGGCACAAACTAATACAGAGACAAAACAAAAAAACAGAGAGAGAGAGATCATAAGGGAAGACAAAGGAACGAGCGTCAGTGTGGGGCCATGAAACAGGCGTCAGAGCGAGGTCTATGCGAAGAGCCAGGTCTTCAGTTTCTTCTTAAAGCTGGTGATCAAAGTGTGGCTCCGTAGTTCTAATGGTAGAGCATTCCAGGCTGCTGGGGCTGCAGTAGTGAAAGCTCTCTTTTCCATCTTTTTAGATTTGCTCCTAGGAATATTCATAAGGTTCAGGAAGCTAGATGTAAGGGGACGGCTATTCGATTTATTAGAAATTAAATCTTGAAGGTAGTTCGGCATTAGACCAGGCCTACATTTCATGGTTATTGTTAATAGCCGACACCGGATTCGGGATGCTACGGGCAGCCAATGAAGAGACCTTCTTGCTTGAGAGAGGTGATCATGGCGGGTCAATCCCACTACTATTCGGACAGCCCGGGTCTGCACCACAATCCATCTTAGATCCCATAATAGTTCATGCCAATGTCTCAGCATTAGCTTGAGTAATGAAAGGGTGTAATTGGGCAAGCAATTTAAGAAAGTAGATAGCAGACGAGACTAAGCTTTTCACGTGAGCTTGCATGTCTAGATGTTTGTCAAAATTTACACCTACAGTTTTCACTTTCTCCTGTGGTTTGATGATAACATCTCCCAGAAGAAATTCAGAGTAACATGGCCCCAACTTCCTGATCATAGATTGTGTGTCAATCAACATTAATTCGGTTTTGTCCCTGTTAAGGGCTAAGTTGTTTTCTATAATCCATTCTTCCACTATCGAATAGACTCTATTGCGTTCCTCCTTTCATGGGCATAGGAGCCTGGCAGAGGGACGACACACTGGGTGTCACCGGCATAGTTGGTAAACAGCACACCCTCTTAGCTACTTACCCTAGCCTGTCAGCCAAGATCGCATGATCGACTAAATCGAATGCGGTTTCCAGGCCTAGGAGCATGAGCATAGATGCTGCGCCCTTGTCCATTCTTTCCAGGAGTCTTGACTTCAAGTTTAAGGGCATATGGCCTAAGAGGAAGGAATGATGGAGGCAAGGAAACAGCAGAAGTGGTAAGAAAGGAGGAGTAGTAGTAACAGGGGAAAAGGAGAGGAACATACAGAATGTGGGTGGTAGTTTTACCCACTGCTTTGATCTTGCCACGCAATGTATGTAACGCGTGGTTGTGAAAGAAGCGCAACCAATTGCACATCCTCCATTGCTGCTTGCTATGGTGTGGGGGCAGCATTAGTTCAAAAACAAACAATCCAGTCCCCACCCCTCATCCACTTACTTGCCGGTTTCCCGGGCCGCTGCACCGCTTCTCAGAAGCCCCTGCGCTACCATGTCATTGACAGCCTTTTTGAGTGGTATTGGCTTCACCTAACGGTTGCGGTGAGCGCACAGCCCATTTGAGAAAAGATAAAAAAATGCTATCAGCACCCCAGTTTGTAAACCCATGGTGCTAAAAGCAAAGACTGGTTCTGGGGCCCGGTATATGATTGGGCCGGGGGCAGGTTAGCCCCACAACTGTGGCTACAAGCACTTAAACATCTGAACATATGCTTCCCTTTTATATTTAAACACAGAAGAACATAATAACTCCTTCTTGTGGATTTATTTTAAATTCACATCTATCTCTTCAAATTGGAAAGTCTCTTCCATGGAGCAGGACATGATTAACAACAGAGTACGGTTGATTTGTTTCAGAAGGCAGCACAGCTGCAGATAAAGGTATTTTATTTCCTATACGGAAACAATGAACCAGGAATAATCTGTAAGAAGCTATGCCTTAGAAGTAGATCATTTTTTAAGCTACTGTTTGAGCGTGGAGAAAGCCTGGGCTTTAGCTGCTGAAAATGCCCTACTCCTTAAGAAAGGTGAAGGATTAATGTTCTTTAAAAAAGACCTGTATATTTCATAACACATTGAGTCATTCGCTATTCTACAAGGACAATACTGCTGCTCCCGACTAGAATACATATCTTCAGGTGTTATTGTATTAGCTAAAATGCGGTGCGTTTGTATTGTAAAGGGTCGTTTCAGTAATAGGTTGCACATTTCGAATCCATAAGAATTATGAGCTACACATGCTATAAATGACACTACACATAATCTTGTAAGGCCGTTGTTTAGTTAGAATGGGATGAAAAATGTGCAGAGGCTCCCAGAAAATGTGGTGCATTATTGCACATCGTTGGTCATGACATTAAATGAAAACAGGTTTAACTAACATCCGAGGTGTATGTTTTGGAGCATTTGTAACAAATTCACTTTTTAAGCGCACTAGACCAGCATCGTTGGCTCAAACTAATTGCTGCACAAAGCAATAAGTCAGCAAACTGGCCTACATTGGTACAGACATCTAGGCCACAGTTACCCTTCACACTGGCCCTTTAGGCATTTGCTCTTTGCAATAGAAGTCAGTCGATGACTGGTCTGTGGTTATTTAAACAGAGCAAATAATCAGCAAAAAACTAAATAAATGTAAATATGTATCACTCGACAAGTAGTCGTACATATGGAACATGTTTAACAAACCTCTAATCGAAGCAGGACTTCCAAAGGAGCCACATGGGATACTGTTCTGAATAGGAACATTAAATCACAGACGTATTGATTATTGTATTGTTTATTCATTTATAAAGCACACTAGGCCCTTAGGCATCTAGGCACATTGCAGGTTTCATAGCATTACATGTTTCAAAAGTTACAGATGATATGGACAAGAGATACATTTACATACATTACATGGTCACGGTAATGGCCATGTAGTTATGGTTTTTGGGCGGCTTATAACTTCGCTCCCCCTGGACGAATCCTCACCAAACTTTGCAAAAAAAGTATATGGCCTACTCTGAATTTTTATGCAAAGTTGAGGATTCGTCCAGGGGGGGAAAAGTTATAGGGGGGGTCCCAAAACTTTTTTTTTTCCCCATAGACTGAATGGGAAAAAGCTTTGCGCACGGCTACAGCCCGAACCGCTGGACGGATTTACACCAAATTTGAGGCAGGAGCGGCGGCCTGGTCCCGAAAGCGTCCAGTAGTTTTTTTAAAAAATGACCAAAATGTAAGGCAAAAAAATTAGCGATATCTGTGTTCGCTTCGCGGACGGACTTCCCTGTTCGCTCCGCGGACAGCACCCCGATTGGCCCTTGGCGTTGCGTCATGTCCGCGGACTGATTGGACGGCAAGGGACGTGGAGCGTATCAGATTTTCTTTGGCGCCCGCCATCTTGTATTCGCCGTCGACCGCGTACAGCGCAGTGAAACGTGGATAAAAAATTGTATTTAGTGCCCTGTGTTGGTGTGTAAGAGTGTTTGGGGAGGGTGGGGGAGTATGAGATAGGTTCAATGTTTTGTTTTTTTATGTGCTAGACATTTTTGTTGCGTTCGATTTGTCCGAGGAGAACACGGCTGTTCTGACATTTTGTAAATAAACTAAATGGTGGGGTGTTTAGAGGACGGAGTATGTGTCATTTTTGTTCGCAAGGAAGGTAAAAATGAGCTATGAAAACTCGCAGTGTACTTAATTGTTCGTAAATACACAAACTGGGGGTGTCCTCAGGACGCTGTCCGTATTGTAATCTGTCTAGTTGAATGTGTTCTAAGAACACTCGCGGTGTCCCGAAATGGTTGCAATTACACAAAATGGGAGTGTTCTGAGAACGTTGTTTGTATTGTTCGTAGTCAGGATGAAAGTGTTTTAAGACCACTCCTTTTGTCCGCTGATAGTACAATTTCCTTTGGGCGTCAACCGACTTTTTGTCCACTAAAGAAACGATAAATCCGGCTGGTGTGCGCCGACATTATGTGACAATCATATGACTGGCGCCATTGACCTGGCTGACTTGCTTTTGCGACACTAAATCATATCTCCCGCCCCTAAGCTTGATATTATCAAAGCATTCAAATTCCCCGCCTCTCTCCGTGACGTTACAGGGTGCGTCATCAAACGCGCCCAATCCTCTCCAGTCCTAAGTGACTTTACACAGAACCCGGAAGACAACACATATTATGTCACAACACAGCGCGCCACAATTCTGAATATTAAACAGTGATTTAAAAGCAAACAGCAAGATTGTACATTTTGTAAAGTACTTTTATTTGACATCAAATGTTTAGAGAATATTCAGCAATTTGCATTTGTCTTTGTTGTCGATCCACAAAAGTTCATGTTGAGGCACGCAATGTTCCTTTGCGGTACAGAGGGTGTTAGATCAGCTTACAACTCAGTGCGCCACAATTCGGAATATGAAACTGTGGTTTAAAAGTAAACAGCAGGATTGTACATTTGGTAAAGTACATTTATTTCACATGAAATGTTTAGTGAATATTCAGCGATTTGCTATTGTCTCTGCTGTCAATCAGCAAACGTTTATTTGGAGCCACGCGTTGTTCCTTTGCGGTAGATAGGCTGTTGGTTTATGATAAAAACAGTAAATGGTCGCTCTGATAATCGTAAGGTTGCTCCAAAAACGAGCCATTAGACCACCCTATTGGTTGGTATGTTGTTTGTAGCCGCTAGTACTGTGTAAGGGCATATTGGTCCTTGGCGATTGTCCCATAAAATGGTGAGGGTCATGAAGTTGCATATTTGGACCTGCACCTGGCAGTTGAAGACCCCATCCGCTGGAGTCTGTAAATCGTGACATAGGCAAAATGGGGCCACATACCTGTTTTAAAAAACATAAATTAGTCTCACCAGCCGATCTTCATTAAAAATCATCATTTTATTTATTAGGCGTGAAACTATTTGCTATCGGAGATAGTGCAACGGAGTATGTTAATAATAAAATAACAATATTTTCCCATTCATATAGCGCTAAGAATCGGGAGGTATCTAAGCAGTGCTTATTATTAACCACGGTGTGTGGTGCTCATTTATCGACCACGGAAGGATGAAAGGCTGAGTTTGGCCTTGCCGGGATTCGAACTTGCGTTTGCAAGCTGTGCACGGATGTCAAAGCGAGCGTTGTACTCGCTGTGCCATTTGACAGGCTACAGTGAAGTGGCACAGCGAGTAGAGCGCTTGCCCGTCTATACACCGGTTAAATTATTTGTATTATCCCACCCTGTGTCGTCTGCCTTTTTCAGAGCCCTCTAAACAACAGGGGATCAATTTGGCGGTGATAGTGCGCGGTAGAAAACATTATGCCACTTTCAATGAACAAGTTCAACTTGAGCGGTCTTTAATGCTACGCTATTGTAATTATATTTGGTATAAAATAATCTAAAGGGTTACTTACGGTACAATTGCAATTTCCATTGTCTACGAGTGGTGCAGTCCCAAAATACGACTCCGCATGTGCCAACGATCTTTCGCATAGTGATATAATATATAAAAGTGGTTTTGTTTCATAAATTTCATCCTTATCTTCTCTTACGTTTTAGCAACACTCCTTCAAGAGAAGTCTTTCATCACAATCTCTGTCTGTCAAGGTCAAAACACAATACAACCTTATAGTCCGCTTCGTGAGCCTCTCCGGGGCCCGAGAAAAAAATGGAAGCAGCTGACCTTCACTGTGAACGAGCATAAATTCTTACTTTGCAACATTATTGGTGTCCTGAAATGTTCGCAATTAAACGAAATGGGGGTGTTCTGAGGACACTGTCCGTATTGTTCTCTGTCAAGTTGAATGTGTTCTAAGAACACTCGCACTGTCCTGAAATGTTCACAAATAAACAAAATGGGGGTGTTCTGAAGACGTTTCTAAGAACACTCCCGGTGTCCTGGAATGTTCGTAGGGGGTATCCTGAAGGCGTAGTCCGTATTGTTCACTGGCAAGTTGAATGTGTTCTAAGAACTCTCGCGGTGTTCTGAAATGTTCGTAGGGGGTGTCCTAAAGATGCTGTTCGTATTGGTCTCTGTCAAGTTCAATGTGTTCTTAGAACACTCATGGTGTCCTGAAATGTTCGCAAATAAACGAAATGGGGGTGTTCTGAGGACACTGTCCGTATTGTTCTCTGTCAAGTTGAATGTGTTCTAAGAACACTCGCGGTGTCCTGAAATGTTCGCAAATAAACAAAATGGGGGTGTTCTGAAGACGTTTCTAAGAACACTCGCAGTGTTCTGGAATGTTCGTAGGGGGTGTCCTGAAGGCGTAGTCCGTATTGTTCGCTGGCAAGTTGAATGTGTTCTAAGAACACTCGCAGTGTCCTGAAATGTTCGCAAATAAACAAAATGGGGGTGTCGTGAGGATACTGTCCGTATTGTTCGTTGTCAAGTTGAAAGTGTTCTAAGAACACTCGCGGTGTCTTGAAATGTTTGCAAATAAACAATATGGTGGTGTTCTTAAGACGCTTCTAAGAACACTCGCAGTGTCCGGGGAATGTTCGTAGGGGATGTCCTGAGGACACTGTCCATATTGTTCTCTGTCAAGTTGAATGTGTTCTAAGAACACTCGCGGTGTCCTGAAATGTTCACAAATAAACAAAATGGGGGTGTTCTGAAGACGTTTTTAAGAACACTCGCGGTGTTCTGGAATGTTCGTAGGGGGTGTCCTGAAGGCGTAGTCCGTATTGTTCGCTGGCAAGTTGAATGTGTTCTAAGAACACTCGCAGTGTCCTGAAATGTTAGCAAATAAACAAAATGGGGGTGTCCTGAGGATACTGTCCGTATTGTTCGTTGTCAAGTTGAAAGTGTTCTAAGAACACTTGCGGTGTCCTGAAATGTTTGCAAATAAACAAGATGGTGGTGTTCTAAAGATGCTTCTAAGAATACTCGCGGTGTCCGGGGAATGTTCGTAGGGGGTGTCCTGAGGACGCTGTCCGTATTGTTCTCTGTCAAGTTGAATGTGTTCTAAGAACACTCGCGGTGTCCTGAAATGTTCGCAAATAAACAAAATGGGGGTGTTCTGAAGACGTTTTTAAGAACACTTGCGGTGTCCTGGAATGTTCGTAGGGGGTGTCCTGAAGGCGTAGTCCGTATTGTTCGCTGGCAAGTTGAATGTGTTCTAAGAACACTCGCAGTGTCCTGAAATGTTCGCAAATAAACAAAATGGGGGCGTCCTGAGGACACTGTCGGTATTGTTCGTTGTCAAGTTGAAAGTGTTCTAAGAACTATCGCGTTGTTCTGAAATGTTCGTAGGGGGTGTCCTGAAAATGCTGTCCGTATTGTTCGCTGGCAAGTTGAAAGTGTTCTAAGAACACTCATAATGTCCGCGGACATTAAAAGTTTCCATAGACCATAGTTGAAATGTTTGACTCTATGGATGTGATATGCTGCGGTGGTTGTTGCCAGGGCATAGAGTCTTGGGTGAATGGCCATTTGGCCATGCACCCAAGACTCTATGCCCTGGCAACAACCACCGCAGCATATCACATTCATATTTGCTTATAACTTTGGGTGAAAAACAAATGTATAAGGAACAAAAGTATTAGATACTATGGATGTGATATGCTGCTATGGTTCTCCTTATTATTGTATACTTACTGTTTGGTCTAGTAACCGGAGTACATGTATTTCTTGTTAATTTCTGTGATAAAAGAAAATAGCATGTTAGTATTAGTATTTTGTAATGACTTATTACATTGTATAATCAATATACTTTTTTTTTTTTTGGACCCTCATATTTAGTAGATTACAAATCAGAGTACTGTGCAATTTGCTCCGTTTCTGTATTCGTTGCTAAAATCATTGGGTCTATGGGAGAAAAAAAACTCCATGTTGGATTAAAAAAAACCTTTTTCTGTTATGCTACAGTTTATTTGTTTGTTTGTTTTCAGTGTTCACTTGTTGTTTCTGCATTTTTTTGGAGCAGTAACATATTATTTATTTGTTTTGATATTATAAAATTGTGGAGCAGTTAGATACCAATTGGTGTATTCTAACTGTCTATTTTTTTGATATATTTTAGTGGTATTGATTTATCTATTTGGATATTGTTAAATTTTGGGACAGTTAGATACCAATTGGCGTATATTCTAACTGTGTATTTTTTGGTCTAATTTAGTGGTATTCATTTATCTGATTAGTTGTTGTAGAATCTCTGAGCAGTTAGATAGCTTTTGGAGTATTCTAACAGTTTATATTTTTTTAACACAAGTTTACTTAGGGTTTAAATACAGTTCAGTTATCAAATTTTGGTTTTAAGAACATCAAATAAGCGTTTGTGAGATTTCCTGGTAATCTCTGCTTTAGAGTAATGGTACTATCATTACATTCAAACCATCCACATTTCTTTTTTATATATGCAGTGTAGTGCCCTGAATTGGTTGTGGTTCCTGCGTGGTAGATTATACCTATTGTTGTGAAGGTTTTCTTACCAAGTGATATTTGACTATGAGTGAATCCGGTCAACTTGCAGTTGTTTTTGGTACAATCTGCAATGTAACGTAGAAGCATTAGTATTATGTATTTACTATGTGTTTGTATTACTAACGTGGAGCGATTATCTGAATTGCAGGTAGAGCATAATCTACCATGGTTTGCATTTTGTACAAGTCGCTGAAATGGAATGGATTCACAATTTGGTATTGATATATATATATATGAAGAGTTCATTGGGGATTTATTCTTGTGTCACATTGATGCAGAGAGTACATGTATGTTTCCACATGTATGAAATCTGAAAGATTTCATTTATAGGTATGTTTTTGTTTTCCAGTACTTGTAGTAAGTACATTAGAAATTCTTGTGGATCTTCCCGTGAGTTTATAGTGAATTTCACCATTCCAGCACAGTAGTCCAATTGTTGTCTTATTCCATAAACACTATAGGTGTTGTCAGGATTGTTTGCTGCATTTCTGTGAAGTACTAACATTTGCAAACACAATGGGTCTGTACTGTGTAAGTAAATGTTGTCAACAATTGGTGGTAGTTGAAATAGAATATTCATTGCTACATTTGCATAGCAACTTACACCAACTATATTTGAGAATTTAAATGGTCCAGGTAGTTCTGTATCTAACTGCTTTTTTTGGAGTTTGTCTTCCTTCTTTAAAGAAGTACCTGGTTTACTTTCCCTAATTGATTCTTTTTTGCTTGTGGTACGTGATGAAGTATTAGTTTCTTTTACTCTCTTTGGAGGATTTGCAGTGACATCCTGTTGCATTTCTGTTTGATTTATTTTTCTTTTATAACGTTTTACTTTTTGTGGAACAGAATATGTGTTTAGGTGGGGGGTGTATAGTGAGCGAAGTCTATTGTATTCTAAAATGCAAGGAATATCAGCGTTTATTTTACTTGCATCAAAGTTGATTAGAAATAGACCGTCAAGTGTACATAAGCGTGATAGTGCTACATAGCTCATGCCTTCTTTAAAGACTGTGTTACCAATATCTATCATTGCTTTGTCTAGGGTAAGACCTTGTGATTTATGAATCGTGACTGCATATGCAAGAGTTAGAGAAAATTGTTCTCTGCGTACACCCATATCTTTGAAGAGAAGGAATCTAGCTGTTGAGCGTCCTATCCTTTTTACTTCTGAAAGTTTGTCAAAGAGTATATTGACAAACTGAATTTTGTTGTCGCATGGGTATGTTTGAAAGCCAGCAACTGTACCCAGTGCTCCATTAACTAGTCCTTGGTCCATGTCAAGGTTATGTTTAAGCATTACTCTGCAATTTAAGGATAATTTTAATATCTTTTCTAAGCCTGCTGTGTTTGAGATTGATTTTTTCTAAACTATTTAGTCTTGTTGTGGCTTGGTCACACATGGGTAGTGTCATACCATGTACATCTAGTTTGTCTGCGGCGCTAATTTCCATGATTGGTTGCATTTCTTTACTGATTTCATTGAATTTGAAACAGCTTGCAAGAGTTGGCATTAAGGCCATACAATTGACATTTTTGTGTGGCTAATTGTTCCATAACATCTGTAGCACATGAATTATCGCCATAAAGTGCATTAATGTGCCAAGTTTTCAATAATGCTTCTGCTTCTTTAGAAAGTATACCAACTCTGATACTTTTTAAAATGTTGGCATAAGTGAGATCTGCAGATTGCCGCATGTTTTCTGTTAATTCTCTGTATTGGAAATGTTGCCAAGGGTTGACATTTCCAATGCTGCCAACAGTTTTACGGCAGAGTTTGTGTCCTAATGTTTTAAAAATAGGCTCACCTTTTACTGGTGTTAATTGAAGCAGATCTCCAAAAACAATAATGTGTTTACCTGCAAAGAGCTCTTCATAGTCTGTTTTGAGTACTTCTTGTAATCTGAGGTGAATCAAAGCCAACATCAGGTTGGAGACCATGCTCACTTCATCTATTAGTAGCATTTTCATTTGTTTCAATACTCTGCGTAATTCCATTGCAGCTTCTGCAGAAAGTTTGTAATAGTCTAATTTGTTCTGGTGTTCTACTGGTAATAGTAGTAATCGGTGTAATGTAACACCACCTATGTTGTAGGCAGCTAAACCTGTGGGGGCAGTGACAACAGCTGACAGTTTGTTGTTTGTCAGTTGTTGAAGGAACTTACTAAAGATTTTGATTAGGAATGTTTTGCCAGAACCAGCTTCACCACTGACGTACAGTAGTATAGGTTTATAATTATGGCAGGAACATTCTTTATTTTCATGTTTTACACCATGTGCAATTTGTTTTGTTACTTCTTGAAAAATGCTACTTTGCTCATTGTTTAGTTTTGATTGTAGTATAGTTAAGTCTTCTTTATCTTCATACTGACACATGGTGGTTTCTACTTCTATCATAGCTAATTCTGCCTCATTTATTATTAGTGGTTCTCCCAGTGGTTCATGGCTTCCTGTTACAGAAGGTTGACTACTGTCAGGAGTGTCCTTATCTAGTTGGGCTTGGAGTTCTTCTTCGTGTTGCTGTTCATTGTGCAACATTGTTTTGTACTGTGTAAAGTTTACATCAGTTATAGTGCTTTCATTTGCTTTGAAAGCATCCTCATATGAGTCATAGTTATCTAGTAATTGTTCTTCTTTTCTCCATGGTTTGAAGAGTTGTAGCAGGGACATTTAATATACTTCTTATGTTGAGTCTTTAATGACAATTTGACATGATTAATTAAATTTGGTTTAGTGAGTTTAAAGAAGCTGCCTTCACAGTTTGTCACTCTATATTGACTGGGTGTTAGTCTTAGCAGTGCACGGTGGTGGCGCGAGTTATGGTTGCTTAGCTTACCATAACTGGCGAATTTCAAAGGTTTTTCGGTTTTACTTGGAACCATAACGTCCCTTTGACAATGTTTTTTCACTGAATTTCATAGGTTTTTAGTAGCGCAACTTAACCATAACGTCCCTTTAACAAAGTTTTTATAAATATATATATATATTTACGTACACTAATTACAATTTCTTGTTGAGATGTTGTAGTCAGGATTAAGTTAATTGGGCATATGCGGTCACAGGTCGCGGGTGTACAGCCACCGCTTAACATTAGTCTTAAAGACATGGAAGGGAGATGTAGCTCTTAAAGAGTCAGGGATAGAGTTCCATAGTTTAGCCGCCATGACTGGAAAGCTACCCCTCACATTTTTTTGAGTTTGCAGTTGGGGATTCGAAGGCTATTGGATTGTGCGTTTCTGATAGGTCATTCAGAAGTGTGTTTGGTAAATCTATTGACAAGGGATAGTCAACCTTGTTGGTGAGACATTTGTGAGTAAGGTTAAATGATTTAAGCTTAATTCTATCATTTATGGAAAGCCAGTTGGTGGAGCGTCTCCCTTGAGAGATATGCTGAAGTTTTGGGCTACCAAAGCAGATCTTAGGGCTTTGTTTTGGAGTTTGTTAGTGTTGTGCTTGCTAGTGCCCAAGTAAAGGGCATTGCAATAATCCAATTTAGTTAGGATTAGTGCCCTGGAAATTGTAATGCAGTTGTCTATCGATAGGAATGGTTTACATATGTGGATCAATTTGCAGGTATAGCTATTGGCCGAGGCTGTGGCGTTGATTTGGTTATTGAGGTTGAGCACATAGTCCAGATATTAATCTAATGTCTTTACTTCCTTGGAGACTTTGATCTTAATTCCATCAATGATGAAGGAGTTATAATGGGGATAGTTTTTTCAGTCTGTTATTTGTCCCAATGATTAAGAGCTCTCTCATTTCATCATTGAGGCATAATCCATGGGTGACCATCCATGTCTGTATGATGAAGTACATTTTATTGATCAAGGCTTCATCTTTGTCATAGTCTCCTTGGATGGGGATGAGAATCTGGATGTTGTCACCATAGTTGGTGTATGAGACACCCAGATTCTCAAGTGTATCGAAGAGGGGCTTGGTAAATATATTATACATGGTTGGAGAGACACAAGAACCTTGTGGTACTCCACATTTTATGGGTACTGGGTCTGCCTCGGAGGAGGGTGAAAAAACTCTCATGGATCTGTCATCCAGAAAGAACTTATCCATGAAGGGGCTTCCTTAGAGAAGTGTACGGCTGATTTTAGGTGGTTGCACAGGCTTTTGTGGTCAACTAGGTCGAACACGGTGGATACGTCCAGAAGGAAGAGAATGGAAGCTTCTCTTTTGTCCTTCTGGTCATCCAGTTGTTTCTTCAGGTCTATGAGGCCGGTTTCTGTGTCTGGGTCTGAAACCTGATTGGCGGGTGCCTAATAAATTGGTAATCTCCAAATAGGATTGAATCTGGAGATAGGCAGTCTTATTAAGGATTTTAAGGAGGAACAGTATAGTTGTGATCGGCCTATAAGTAGTGTGAATGCAGGGGTCTAAGTCAGTTTTTTTAGTAAGGGTAGTACCCAAGCGTCTTTAAGATTTGTGGGAACAGAGCATGATTTGAAGGAGGAGTTGATGAATGTGGAGATGAAATGAGCTAGGTCCCTGGCAGCTTCTTTGATAATCGTTGCTGGGAAAGTGTCCTCAAGACACCTAGAGGGTTTGAGAGAGGTGATGATATTTTCCGCCTCAATTGTTGAGATGGATTTGCATTTGAATTGGTGATGAGGTTTGATTTGTTTGTGGTTGATTTCTTGCAATAGAGTTCCTTGTGTTTCTTGGGCAATCTTGTCTAATTTAGATTTCTTGGCTACAATTGTCTCTGTTAACATGGATATTTTGTTACAAAGAGCATCTTGGATTTCAGTACACCAAGTTTTATTTTTGATAAATAGTGCAAGAGAATCTCTTAATTCAGAAGTACACCTTGGAGAAATGTGGTGCAGTGCACAGGTTGGCAGGGCACATGTTTAACAGAGGTAACGGAATACAATGTCAATGGGCATGAATCCCTTCCTTCCCCTACATCGTACTGACATGCTTGGGCTGGCCTAAAGAGCAATATGGCAATTGATCCTTGAAACACTTGTGTATAGGCATGTTATACATAACTTATCATAGCATATCATATCATGCTCAAACCAAAAACCAAAATGCTAGTGTGGGCCAGATGGTATGGTCAATGTGGGCCACTTTCTGGGATAATATGGACCATTAAGTACCAAGCGAACGGAGTGTGGCGGCCTCCCGGTCAATGGGGAGGCTCAGAAATTCTCCTGATCTGTGACAGGCATTATGGAAAGGAAGAAGGGACTATGTGCAGCCCCTTCTCTCTTCCCATGGTGCACATTTTATTTGCTTACATGTTTTCCTATCTTTTTAATGGCCGCCATGGAATGGGAAAACAGACTCTGTTTTCCCTTCCCTGGTGGCCATTTTTCAACATTTTTGTTTTCTGTTGTGAAACGTTGGAACGTTTTGGAACAGAAGAAAATGCTTTTAGTACACCGGTCAAACGGGCCGTGGTACTAAAGGCAATAAGCCCCTCGACTGTGGTCCAATATACCTACGGTAATGGCCCGCAGTCTTGGGGCTTATTTGCGCAGTATGATGAGTTTCTTCACTATGCGGCTAGTAGTTTTGACCAGTGTTGCTGAATACATATTATTTAAAATGCACAATTTGCATCACATTGTATCAGAAAACTCCCCCTTGGGTACTATTCTAACAGTCTGTTACAAAAGGAATGACATGCAACTCTGATCCACTTTTTCATTGGTGCCCATGACAATTTTATGCCCCAGTCCGACCATGCCTCTCTGGGATAAATTGACCCACTCCGCTATGCTATGCAGCGTCACCCTGCCAGTTATGGTGAAAGAAACGGCAACAATGGCGACAAAACCCTTGTGCGCGCCAGAAACGTACAAAAACCAAAATGCCTATAACACAACACTTCTCAACATTCAAAATCTTGCCTGGTGCTAAAATTCATGTATCTAATGAAGCATTGTGAACATACAAAGTCTTAATGTGAAGAGCAAAACATTCATCAGACAAAATGGATTGTCTGTAAACTGACAGCCTCTGTCAAAATCTGGGTGCAGTAACCTGGGCTACCTGAATGACAGCTGTCAGATGAGTTACTGATGAAACTTTAAAGTGATCCAAAACTAAAAAGTCTGCTGGATTAGCAAACATAAAAAGGATTTTTGCTAAAAGGAATATAGATCTTAGTTGTGTGTTGATCTCCCAGATGGAAAGCCAAGAAAGCAATGTATTTATGTTTGATGCAACAAGTTTGGGTTTTGCTGGATTTAAGAAGTTAATTAGCCTGGCTGAGCTGCAAAAACTGGAAAAGCAGGTTTCTGCCAGGGGGCAGGCTATCCTCTCAGCAGACACTCAGTGGGAGGTTTCTAATTGCGGGTTAGCCCAGACTTTTGTGTATAGAAAAAGAAGGAACAATGACAGAACTTCAGCCCAGGAAACAGAGGTGTGAAGGTGGTTGTAAATGGCTCCTAGACAGAACATCCCCAAGGAGGGGGATGTCCCTGGACTGCAGGGAGAAACCAAGGGGCGGACCTTCTGTTGCTAAACATGAACAAAGAACAATTCTTAAAGACTCTTAACTTGTCATCAAAAAGGGTGAAAAATATACCAAGGACTGAGTTGTGAATCTAATCTTTGGCTGCACGTGCTAAGAGGCGGCAGAACCATGTAACATGTTTTGGACAGGAATGGCAACATATGTGGTTTCATGCAAAATGTATTAATGTCAGTATTGTGAAAATGTATACACAGATCCCTATATTAAACACACACATTTGTGGAAATGTGCATAACATTTGGAAATTGTGTTCATTAGGAAAAGGACAACATTCTGTAAAAAGTTTTAAAAAAATCCCACCGCTGCGGGATTTGGAGGAACAGATGCTAAATAAAATATGTGTGTGAGTTGTATAAAGGTGACCAAAGTAAAAATGTGTATTTAGTATAAAATCTGATTTTGAGACCAGTGGCTAAAGGGAGGTCTCTGAGGACTGTAAAGCAAACCATACAATGTGACATCATCCGGCCTTGGACCAATAATTCAAATGCGAGGCAGAGATTAAGTTTTGGTCCAATCCCTACTCACAGGGGAAAGCTAAGCTAGGCCGGCACATACACCCACTTTGTGATGTCATTTTAAAGCATAATTAGAGACAGCTGACACGACATAGGAACTGACAGATCCAGTCACTTTCATGATTCCGGCAAAGCACTCTGATCCAGCATTCTACATCCAGCTTTAACATCCTTCCATATCCAGATGCCAAGACTATTGCCAGCAATAGAGAGCCATTGATTTCTGCAAGCCCCAAATACTCAAACTTATTTTCCCCACCCAGGGGAGAGCTGTGGGGGGAGAAGGCCTTTTGAACCAGTATCCTGAAATTCTCTGGCTTGCCACCACTAGGCTTGCCTGAGGAACTCGCTATCCAACTGATTGAAAGACCCACAACAAGAAAGGCAGATCCTGTGCAAATCCAACGACCGGCCTAGCTGATCCAGTCCCGCGCTGAAGGGCTGTCCATCCTAGACCATACCCAATCCAATGACCAGAACTGACAGCCCCATTTATTTGCAAAGGACTGTACGTATTAATAGGTAGAACAGTGACCCATAGAACACTTGCATTGTCTTACTCCAACTTCAAAACCATCCCCTCTTTCATTCAGAACCAGTATTGTTAGAACTATCTTTGCGCTGACTCTTTTCTCATCTGAAGAAGTAGAGTACCCACAGCAGGCGGTCATTTGACTGTAAGATCCCTCTGTGGCATTCGCTTTTTCATAGTCATCATCTAGTGTGATCAAACCCATTTGTCATTTTCAAAGTGCATTTCCGATTTCCATTCTCGCACCATTGCATCCCATTATAGCGAAAATCGTGCAAGGAAAAGTTTGCCGCGAATTAAAATTCGGAAAGAATTCTACACATGTGAAATAGCTTTAAATTGTTTCTTACTTGGACTTTGAGATTTCAAATGCTTTCTTTGGACTAAATCATTGTTTGTGACTGTGTGCAACTGTTCAAAGCGGCTCCCATAGAAATTTAGAACAACTCAAGTATTTTTGACCATATTTGGTGTTTTTGCCCAGTCAATTCTAAAGACAATTTTAAAGCCATCCTGACAGCTGAAGGGTCAATTCCGTTTATCTCTTGTGTTTGAGGGGGAAGGTGGGACTGTGTATTCTGTTTGATTTGTGCTATTCCTGAATACCTGCTCTCTCCTCACGTCTATTTCATTGCCTATTGGGGGGTTGAGGGGTGTTGCAGGGGAAACCTCTAACCACAGTGCCATCTGTCCACACTGACACGAAAGTATTCTTTTCTGTACTGCATATGTTTCTGGTGCTCATTACTTGATTCCTAGTGTATTAAAATACATTATTCTGTGTTCTGTCACCCCTTTGGTGATTATTGTTCACCTATTAAAATATACTGTGATTAAATATTCAATACACAAATAAATATTTACCTCTGCAAACCAGCCTGATTCCTGGTTCAGTGTGACCTGGGGGTTCTCAGGAGAAAGGTGTGATATGAGTGGTATATCATTCTGAATATTGAACTTGTAGATAAAAATAAATAAGGGTTTCAGTTGTGCAATACATTCTGGGCTTGACTCTGGTGTGTGCCGGATTGAAAACACTTACAGCTTGGGGGCTTGAATTGGACATACCACTTGTGACACAGCGTGCTAGCTGACAGGGTACATAGACCTTATTGGGTCACCATACTGTGCTACACTGTGCAAGCACCCCTCAAAAGAAATACTCTTGTTGGGCCTGTTTTCAAAAGTAAGGTAACCCTGAGATCAGCCAGAAGTAAATTAATATTTCCAGAATGGCGACCGTAGTGGAAATCAATATTGCAAGGGAACACCTACTGCACACATTGCTTCCCAGGGGTGAATGGCTAGAACAGGACGAACAGGTATGGCTGCAGGGAATAAAACAAGAAGTCACTGAAATCAACCTTAATACCTGGAAGTATAAGGGTCCATTACATCAAGCACTCCGTGAGCTGTGAATGGCCCCAAAAATGAAGATGAGCAGAGCAAAATTGCCAAAATAGTGGCCTACCTGTACCTCCCCATAGGAATCATACAGGAAAAGTAAGCAGACCATGTAGAGTTAACAAAGAGGCAAGGGGAAGCACTGCATAAAATCCAGAGAAATCTGAACTCTGCAGAGCAAAGGCTCCACGATAGCCAAGAACCTGAAACAGAGGCTAGGCAGTATGCCACCAAACTCCGAGAGGATCTGGCTCTCTTACTGCAAAAGAATGCAGAGCAAGATGCCCAGGTACAGACTGCAAAAAGAGTGCCAAGAAAGGTTGGATTCTCTACAACAGAGTTAACAAAAGCTGGAGCAGCAATTGAATTATAATAGAGTCTGTGTAGAACTTATAGTCACCCGGCAAAACGAAAATAATAAATTAATTATCAAAACCTAGAATCCCAAACAGAGTTTGATGAGGAGCGCCAGAAAACTGGTGCTCTTAGAAAACCGAGGGCCAACCTGGCTGAGCAGAGGGCCACTCTAAGTCAGGAGAGGGATGCCTTAGGCCAGGAAGTCAGCCATGCAAAAACAAAGTTAGAAGAAAATCACCTGGCCCTTCAGGAACTTGGTGAAATCAAAAAGGATTGTTAAAAGCTACTAGAGCACACCAGGTGGGTGGAGGATGCCTTGGAAAAGAACAATCAGACGAGTAAGGACAAAACTCAGGAGGTGAGTCCCCTGCAGCAAAAATAGGCCCAATACACCCAAGGCAGGCAGGAAGCACAGAGAGACAATGAGGCTTTCTGTGAAAATAATGACAGGCTCCACAGATAGCCATGCAAGAACAAATCATAGAGACCTGTAAGGCCTTCATAGAGGCACAAAACGGTCAGATATTGGCATGTCACCAGGACATAGCAGCTGAAAGAGATGAGGTAAGATGGGAGAGAGAAACCCCGAGCATAATCTCAGGAACCCTGGCATCAGGGACTGTAATCCCTTCAATTCCATGGACTCTGCCACCCTCATGTCCACTGGGTCATAAGAACCAAGGGCCACAGGGATGGCAGACTTAAACACAATGGGAAATGTGGGATTGACAGATCAGCGCCTCCCAGAAATGGATGGGCGGGCATCTATGTACAGGCTCCCAAATGCTAGGGCCAGCTTCTCTGATCAGGGAGACTCCAGTGAGGGGAGGATCAGAGAACTGGATCCTCAGAAATACCACCTAACTAGAGATCAGTAAGTTACATTTAGTGGGGAATTCCATGAACATAGGCCCACAAAGAGCATCTTAAAAACCTCTTGCCAGCTAGGACAGTGTGTGGGGGGGGGGGCTGCTTATCAAATCCTGGTATCAAGGGAGAGTCAGAAGACTCTTCTGAGTGCCACAGGTCTCAAGAGACTAAGAGACTACATTCTGTCAGCCATTCCCAAGCTCGCAGAATCAGGGACAGCCTAGAGGATCAGGCAACCATCTCAGGTAGCAGTGCCTCTGAGTCAGAGGATGAGTAGACAAGGGTGACCAAAACTAAAAAGGCCAACAAAGTTAAGAGAGCCTTACTGAAAGATCCCCTGAAGCAAATCAAGGCTATTAAGAGCGTCATCACGGCCTACCATACAAAGGCTAAATATTCAGTTTGGGAGCACCTTGAGCTGTTTGAGCAAATGATGGAGACTTTACACCTGAATGACAGCCACATTTGTATTCAGTATGTCAAGTAGACATTTTCACCTGAGTACTCCAGCTTCTTTCCGGGGCTGGAGAATCAGAACCACTTAAAATGGTCCACATATAGGGCAGGCATCTTAAAGCATTTTTCAATCCATAGAAACCCTCAAGAGGCCCGCAAGGCGGCCTACAATCTGCAATGTGGGGAAGATCAGGACCCACAAGAGTTTGTCCAAGAGCTGAAATTTGCCTTTGCGCAGACCAGCAGGAGGGTGCGCACCGACAGTAGAGAATTTATCAATACCTTCTTTCACGCCCTCCCTAAATACATTATGACCCAGCTGGTGAGGGACTTTCATGAGAAAAGATCACTAGACTGGGTCATTGAACAAGCAAGAAAGTGCAGAAGCCAGTAGAAAGTAAAAGTGCTAATAAAAACCCAAAACCAACCAAAACCCCTGCTGCTGCAAAGGTAGCAG
Source organism: Ambystoma mexicanum (assembly GCF_040938575.1). Taxonomy (NCBI): domain Eukaryota; kingdom Metazoa; phylum Chordata; class Amphibia; order Caudata; family Ambystomatidae; genus Ambystoma; species Ambystoma mexicanum. Next base: position 234,720,077 of record NC_090930.1, on the reverse strand, counting down.
AGGTGAAGGTTGCCCCCATTTTATATCTGGAGATGGGGGGGGGACTAAAAACATTCCTGCACAGATACCTACTAACCCAAGACCCAGGAGGCCCCCGGGCCAATCCCAAACAGGGAGTCAGGAGGTAACCCCACAAATGGGACCCCTAACTCCCCTGACTACATCAGCCCCCGCTACAAGGGTAGTAGACCCATCCAGGGCTATGTGTAGACTCCACCAGCCCAAGGGGGGATCCAACCAGGCAGCTGCCAACCCAGGAAACTTCCCTCCTCACTTTCCCCAGGAGGGAAGTAATCCCCCAAATGCCGGGCGGACTTTCTTTCCCCGCCACCCGCCAAACCTCAACCCCCAAAACAACCCTTCTTTCTTTCCCCACTTTCCTGAACCCAGACAGCCCAATCGGGAAGAGGGAAGGCCAAGGGTGGAGGGGTACCAAAACTATCCCAACCGAGGGTATTATGGGAGAAGGGACAGTTACCCATCCTGTGATCAACCACGGATAGACCAGAGGACCCCGTACCAGCCAGAGCGGGTGTCCCAACTGGAGTGCCAGGACTAAAACTTGGCGCAGGATCTGGGTCGCATGTTGAGGGTTCAGCAGAACCCTCAGATGAACACGGCAACTTATAACCCCTCAAATCAAGGGACTGGTGCTCCAGAGCAATGACAGGGAGAGAACCACGACAACCCACCGGTTCCCAGGAAGGAAGCACAGGGAGAAGGGGGGTGTTAAGCCTTAGTGGAAGCTTCCTTCCCCACTTGTGAAAAGCCCCTGGAAACCCAGGAACCTAAGGAACAGAGGGTGGGTAGGAGAAATACATTTTGTGGAGGACGTAAAAATCTTCCCATTTGAAGGAGAGGGGTCCTCAGAGGATTTTGGGAAAAGGATCTTCTCCTTCAGGGATGGGGTAACTCCTCCCAAAGAAAAAAGGGTCCCAAGAAATACTGATCAAGACTTGGTAGATGTGGGGACCGAATCAAGTCCGCCCATCATCAAACCCCAGAATGACCAGCAAGAAAATCACCTTGTTCAAACCAATTCTGGTGACTGCCTACAAAAAGGGGGGGGGCCCAGAATCAGAACCAGGGGAGCCCAAATCTCCACCCATATCCATTTGCCACCTTTTTCTTACAGGTTCCCAAGTTCCCAACAAAATCCTGCCCAAATCACCCCTCTGTCAGAATTCAAAGCAAAGAAATTAACTTACTAATTGGCCAAAAATGCACATTATCTTTGCCCCTTGAGGAGAAATAGGGAAGATTTTATGCCCCGGTCCAAATAAAGGAGCAATGTACACTGGATCCCAAGCCACCCTTCTGTCAAAAATGGCTTTTGATCAGCTGAATTTGGGAAGGGGGGATAAATACCATATCCCCCTCACCCCTCTTCCTGGACAACTTCAGAACTTTGATGGGAAGGAAATTCCTGTCGAGGGGACTGTGGATGTAGACATCAAAATTGGGTGACACAAAGTGAAGCACCTGGTCATAGTTGTGACTCCAGAGGGCACACCCTGTTTACTAGGGAATGACATCCGGCGTAGATTGTCTCCCCTCATAGATTGTGTAAACAAGGTCCTCTGGACCCAGACAAACCGACCAATACAATTAAAACATAGTGTCAACCATGTTAGTTTAAATCCCTGACTTGACAGTAATTGCAGTAGGACAACAAACTGGTGATGGGAAGTCCTCTCTATTTCTGAGAATCAACCTTCCTTCCAGTCTCAAGTGGCATTCCACACTGGAAGGAAATACTCTGAAATTCTAGACAAATTCACAATCAGAAAATCCCAGACCTATAGTCCAAAATGATGAGAAACCAGCTCAAAGCTTGGCTGACATTCAGAAAATTGGAAAATTGGAGAACAGTTTTTCATCCCTATTCAGTTAAATGAGGGGAGGGACCTGTTCTCGCACGAATTTGTGTAAAAAACGGTAAGAGCTTCATCAACGAGGCCAAGTTCCGCAAACTCCCAAAAGATCCAGCCATTCCCACACTTAAATTGGTAGACAAATAGGAAATGGACCTAGAAACACCCAATTCCAAACATCTCCTGCCTAGCAGGTGTATGCTCAAAATTTCTATAGGTAACAAGAGCATAGTCCATAATTGTTGGGTCGTGCGAGATGTCCCTGCTGCATTTTATTTAGGCAGTGACATTCTCAATCGCTTTGCCATTAGTTTGGACCTAATTAACTTCAAAGCCTGGTCCCAATTAGCGGGTAATCCCATGGACTTTGATTACCCAGAGAAAGCATTTCCGTCAGCTCAACTGCTGCCATATACATTTGAAATTCAGATTGGAGTCACCATCCCAGAATGGAACAGAGAATTCTCGCTTGAAGTAAAAATGAAAAGAGGACAGAAACTGAAAAATCCTGATGACTACGTCCATCTCAATGCTCATTTCCAACAGCAAGGGTTGGGGTTAAACCCAACACCACTAGTCAACACAGAACACAACACCATTCCAATAGAGGTGGATAACAGTGACCTAAAGGGTATCACTGTGGGCGCAGGCACCATTATTGGAATGGCGGTTGATGACTGACATTTTTCCATAGATTTAGGTAACAAACTGATAGGACCAATCCCCAATGACGGTTTTGACAGTGATAGGGAAAATGACACAACACCACACAGGATCTTCACCCGGTATGTGGGGAATTTCCTGAGGACTCTTCCTGCCCTTATGGTAAGGAAAATGTGACCTGTGACTTCAGGAGGGATGAGGTGATCTTTCGAGTCCACCAGGACTGCCTTCCCCACCTGAAGGCATCAGTCCAAATCAATACTTTGACTAGGGACTTCTCCACGCAGCTGGAGGAGGCCGCTGAGATAGCCATACCAGAAGTCTTTCTGGGCTTCAGGCAGATGGTTTAAGAGAGAGTTCAACTAGCTGATGCCTATGAGACTCTGGAGCGAAGGCAAACATTGAAAAAAGTTTTCTTAGATTTTCAAGATCTCTTTGCAGTGGACTCATATAACTGTGGTCGCACCAACATCCACACAACAACAATTCCCACAGACCTTGACATGACTCTAGTGTTTGTGAAGCAATATCGCTTGCCTCTTGCATCAATGGAGTCCCTACTGAAATAATTAAGAACCATGAGTCCCGTGGGATAATTAGTCCAGTCCACAGCACCTTCAATAATCCGGTGCTGGGGATTTTGAAACCAAACGGCCAGTGGAGACTCTGTGCTGACCTAAGGGAGCTCAACAAATGGGGACACACTTCCCGATGGTCTCTTCCCTACTTTGGCCAAGGGCTGGCCCAGATACAGGGGAAAAAGGTATATACTACCATTGACCTGACCAATGGGTACTGGACTGTACCTGTCAATAGGGAGGACAATCCAAGCTGGCCTTTACCTTTGGGGGCAGCAGTACACTTGGACCTGGACTCCCTTTGGATACATCTACTCCTGCAATGAATTTAACATTTTTCTGGATAAGGCCATGCCTGACTTGGGTGAAAGGGGTAACCTGGCCTATGTAGATGATGTTTTAATCAAAAGCTCAACTGTGGAGGAACACATAGTGGAAATCCAGTATGTTCTGACACAGTTGAGGGCTGCCGGAGCAAAACAATCTTTCAAAAAGGCACAGTGGTGCAGGACCCATGGCAATTTCTTGTGGAATGAGATAACTCCTGAAGGGCTCTGTCCCCAGGAAAAGAGTGTAGAAGCACTCCAGAAAATAAAAGACCCCACAACTCTGCGGGAACTAAGGAGCCTCCTTGGACTAACTAATTACAGCGGAAAATTCATTGAGGACTACGCAGAGATCAGAAGACCCCTGATGCATCTGTTGAAGGGAGGGTCAAGTGGGAGTGTGGTCCAGAACAAGCCGATGCAGAAAGACAACTCAAAAGAAGCCTCTCACAAGCGCCTTGCCTAGCTTACCCTGTCAAAAAAAAGCAGTACTTCTTGGAGACAGGGTTCTCAAATACATGCTTGACTGCAGTATTATATCAAAAACATGACAAGGTCAATAAAGTAATCTCCTATGCGAGTAAGACTTTATCCTCTGTGGAGGAAAAATTCACTGATTGTGAGGAGGCACTCCTAGCAACTGTGTGGGCATTGAAGAATTACCGCCCTTTTATCCAGGGGGAATACATCATAATGGAGACTCCACACCAACCTTTGCAATATCTTCAAAGTGACAGAATCCGGGCCGGAAATGTGAGAAATTCCTGAATTACTTCGTGGATTCTGTCAATGCATGGCTTTCCTGTGGAGGTCAGATATGGCCAAAACAAGAAGAGTCCCCTTGTGCAAGGTCTGGCTGACGTGCATGATTGAGCCAGAGAAAACTGTCTTGACGTCGAAAGTCTTAAAATCAAGGACAACATGGAGGCATACCTTAATTCCCCACACAAAGTCTATGAAGAATACAAGTGTGATGGAATGCCCACTGTCTATGTGGATGGGTGCTCCTACCATGTTGACAACAATGGGGAAAAGGAACTTGTGGCCGGTGTGGGGAATGCATGGGTTAATGATGCCCCAGAACCCTCTTCTGGGTACAAAATCCGTCCCCGAAGTAGTCAAGTGGCAGAGCTGATGGCTGCGCATCAAGCCATCCTCACTGCTGTCCAACACCAACTCCACGAGCTGGTCATAATCACTGATTCAGATTATGTATGGAACGAGTTTGTGGAGCACCTGGTTAACTGGAAAACCAGAGGCATGCTATGTGCTTATAATAAACCATTAAAACATGGAAAATTAATACAAAATATTGATGATGTGGTCACCTCAAATGGGATGACCATCTACTGGACAGAGATTAAGGGTCATTGTAAAGTAAAGGGACCAGACAAATCTGGAAATGACCTAGCTGATCATCTGGCCAAAACCAGAGCCATCCAAGGGGAAATACTTGAGATTGAGTCCCTGTTGGGGGAAATCCAGGTCCCTGCTATCACTAGGTTCCAGACTAATGCTCACAATGAACTCTCAATTGCACAATGGAGTAAGGAGACCCCAGATGCTGATTTGATTTTGGCTCAAAAAGGGATCCAATAATTGGTAAGTTTTATCAACACATTGAGGACCCTGAGAACTGTCCCCTGACGGATACCGATTACATTAGGAAAGAGGACCTCAGAGTGTTGATGAAATGTCCAAAAACGTTCTGAATCCAAGACGGTTTGCTGGTGAGGAGATCCATATATGGCCATGACTCGTGGGTGGTCCCTACCTCATTCCGCAGCCTGATGCTAAGTCACGCCCATGATGCGGCCTGTGCCGGTCATCTAGGGTTTCATACAACATTAGAAATCTTGCGAGATGTTGCATACTGGCCACACATGGGGCAGGACCTCAACCAATACTTGAAGGGGTTTCTTGTGTGTGCACAATTTCAGCCAACATCACTCACACACCGTGCTCCCCTCCAAAAGTGTGCCTTGGTCAGATTTGCAATTCAATTTTATCGGGCCGTGATTCGCTCCTCTAGGGGGAACAAGTACATGTTGACCGTAACATGCTTGTTCACTAAATGGGTGGAATTTCTCCCGCCCCCAAATTGCAAGGCAGAAACAGCAGCTGCCCTGATGATTAATCACATCTTCTTGTGTTTTGGACTACCCCAAAGGATGGAGTCAGACCGAGGTAGTCACTTCACTAGTGAAGTGATGACAAAGATGTGGGAGATACTTGGGGTAAAAAGGAAACTACACATTGCCTTCCGTAAATCCTCTAGTGGTGGAGGTGAGAGGTACAATAAAACTATTGTGAGCATATTAAAAAATGTGTGGTAGATTCTGGGCAAAGTTGGGATATTCGATTATGCCATGTCCTGATGGCCATCAGATCTACCCCTTATCCTGCAACATAAATGTCTCCATTTGAGCTGATGACTGGATGAAGGATGGTGCTACCCCAGCTTCTGCTCTACAGAACCCAAGAGCAGAACTTGATAAATGCCTCCACAACTCATGAGTATTTTGAGAATCTGAGAAAACATCTTCAAAATACTTTTGCCTATGCTCAGCGGAATCTAGAAAGATCTGCAGACAGGATGAAGACACAATGACCTTAAGAGAACTAAAAAGGAATATCAAGTAGGAGACCGGGTCTACTTGTACAATTTCCAAAGGAACCAAGCCAAAGTGTGCAAATTCCTCCCGAGTTGACGGGGTCCTTTTGAAATTATGGACAGAATCTCACCAGTCGTCTACAGAATCTGCATTCCCAAGGGCAGTTTGACAGAAGGGGAAGACAAGTGGGTCCACATTAACCAGCTGAAGAGTTGCCATCCCAGGCATACTTTGCGGGAAATAGAGGAGCCAACCGGAAACCCAGAGGGGGAAAATCCGGAAACATAAAAGAATCACTAAATGTTCACCGTGTATGTGCAAGAAGAGTGTTAAGACCATTAGTAAGCATAGATGGGGAATATCACCAATTGTAATCCATGCACGTGTCTTTCCCACTGCTGACATCCCCAGATGACGTGTGGGCACAGTAGTGGGAAAATGTCCATAACCATGTTCTATCTTCTAGCATCTGGACGCAGGGACCGTGAGGAAAGAGCGTGAGGAAAGACCCAAAGAGCCCGGAGTGACAATCCATACTCTCAACTAGAACCAGCAATATGCCCATCCAGAAGCAGCAATATTCCTGATCAGAACCGGTGAGGAGAGGGGATCGCCTCCAGCACTGACGGGAGAAGCGACTGAAGTTCTCCACATGGACAAAAAAAGAACATCCCAATCTCCCAACTTCCCTTTGATGGCAGGTCAAAACCAAGTAAGTAGGGGGGCTCTGTGGGATGTATTGACCCACTCCGCTATGCGGCATCATCCTGCCAGTTATGGTGAAAGAAACAGCAACGATGGCGACAAAACCCTTGTGCGTGCCAAAAACCTACAAAAACCGTTTGCTTCAGCACACAAACTGAGGGATGCACAACCTGCCACTCATGGTGCATGTGCGTTGGAATAGTGCACACACCGCGGAAAATGTGCCAGTGGGCTCCATGACCAGCAAACAGGGTGCAGAGGGAGAAGCAGTGCTTTGCAAATGAAACTCCAAAATGTGTCTACAAATGACATTTGCTTTGTTGCTAAAAAATCCAAAATGCCTATAACACAACACTTCTCAACATTCAAAATCTTGCCTGGTGCTAAAATTCATGTATCTAATGAAGCATTGTGAACATGCATAGTCCTAATGTGAAGAGCAAAACATTCATCAGACAAACTGGATTGTCTGTAAACGGACAGCCTCTGTTAAAATCTGGGTGCAGTACCCTGGGCTACCTGAATGACAGCTGTCAGATGAGTTACTGAAACTTTAAAGTGATCCAAAACTAAAAAGTCTGCTGGATTAGCAAACATAAAAAGGATTTTTGCTAAAAGGAATATAGATCTTAGTTGTGTTTTGATCCCTCAGATGGAAAGCCAAGAAAGTAATGTATTTATGTTTGATGCAACTAGTTTGGGTTTTGCTGGATTTAAGAAGTTAATTAGCCTGGCTGAGCTGCAAGAACTGGAACAGCAGGTTTCTCCTATGGGGAGGGATATCCTCTCAGCAGAAACTCACTCGGAGGTGCTAATGGCGGGTTAGCCCCGACTTTTGTCTATAGAAAGAGAAGGAACAATGACAGAACTTCAGCCCAGGAAACAGAGTTTTGAAGGTGGTTGTAAATGGCTCCTGGACGGAACTTCCCCAAGGAGGGGGGTGTTCCTGGACTGCAGGAAGAGACCAAGTGGGGGACAATCTGTTGCTAAACATGAACAAAGAACAATTCTTGAAGACTCATAACTTGTCATCCAAAAGGGTGAAAAATATACCAAGGACAGAGTTGTGAATCTACTTTTTTTTGGCTGCACCTGTTAAGAAGCAGCCAAACCATGTAACATGATCTCGACAGGAATGGCAACATATGTGGTTTAATGTGAAATGTATTAATGTTAGAATTGTGAAAATTTACACACACATCCCTATGTTAAACACACATATTTGTGGAAATTTCCATAAAATTTGGAAATTGTGTTCAATAGCGAAAAGGACAACATTCTGTAAAAAGTTTAAACAACATCCCACCGCTGTGGGATTTTGAGGAACAGATGCTACATAAAATATGGCATCTTTGTGTGTGAGTTGTATAAAGGTGACCAATGTAAAAATGTGTATTTAGTATAAAATCAGATTTTGAGACTAGTGGCTACAGGGAGGTCTCTGAGGACTGTAAAGCAAACCATAAAATGTGACATCATCCGGCATTGGTCCAATTACTCAGATGCAAGGCGGAGATGAAGTTTTGATCCAATCACAACTCACAGGTGCAAGCTTAGCTAAGCCAGCCCAAACACTCACTTTGTGATGTCATTTTAAAGCATAGAGACAGCTGACAACACATAGGGACTGACAGATCCACTCACTGTCCTGATTCCGGCAAAGCACTCTGATCCAATATTCTACATCCAGCTTTAAGATCCTTCCAGATGAAGATGCCAAGACTCTTGCCAGCAATAGAGAGCTATTGATTTCTGCAAGGCCCAAATACTCAAACTTATTTTCCCCACCCAGTGGAGCGCTGTGGGGGGAGAAGGCCTTATGTACCAGTATCCTGAAATTCTCTGGCTTGTCCCGTGCTGAAGTGCTGTCCGTCCTAGACCAGGCCCAATCCAATGACCATAACTGATGGTCCCATTTAATTGCAAAGGACTGTAAGTATTAATAGGTAGAACAGTGACCCATAGTACACATGCATTGGCTTACTCCAACCTCAAACCCATCCCCTCTTTCATTCAGAACCAGAATTGTTAGAATTATCTTTGCGCTGACTCTTTTCTCATCTGAAGAAGTAGAGTACCCACAGCAGGCTGGTTACGCTGATCATGTGACTGTAAAATCCCTCTGTGGCATTCGCTTTTTCATAGTCATCATCTAGTGTAATCAAACCCATTTGTCATTTTCAAAGTGCATTTCTGTTTTCCATTCTTGTGCATATTTTACAAAAAAATCCTTTACTAAAACCTCTGTAACTCCCTCAGTTTTTGTGATAGAAACTCCTACGTGTACCTAACATCCATGGCTATCCATAGTAACCAGAATCACATTGCAAATCAGTCCTATTCTCCCGTTATAGCGAAAGTCGTGCAAGGAAAAGTATTCCGCAAATTACATTTCGGAAAGAATTCTACACGTGTGAAATAGCTTTAAATTGTTTATTACTTGGACTTTGAGATTTCAAATGCTTTATTTGGACTAAATTATTGTTTGTGACTGTGTGCAACTGTTCAAAGCAGCTCCCATAGGAATTTATAACAATTTAAGTATTTTTGACCATATTTGGTGTTTTTGGCCAAAATTCTAAAGACAATTTTAAAGTCATTCTGACAGATAAAAAGTCAATTCCGTTTTTCTCTTGTGTTTGAAGGGAGAAGGTATGAAATTCTGTTTGATTTGTGCTATTCCTGAATACCTGTTCTCTACTCACATGGATTTCTTTGCCTTTTGGGGGGTTGAGGGGCGTTGCAGGGGAACCTCTAACGATAGTGCCATCTGTCCACACCAACACAAAAGTATTCTTTTCTGTGCTGCATATGTTTGTGGTGCCCATTACGTGATTCCTAGTGTATTAAAAGATATTATTCTGTGTTCTGTCACCCCCTTGGTGATTGTTGTTTACCTATTAAAATATACTGTGATTAAATATTCAATACACAAATAAATATTTACCTTTGCAAACCAGCCTGATTCCTGGTTCAGTGTGACAGGGGGTCTCAGGAGAAGGGGGTGATATGAGTGGTACATCGTTCAGAATATTGAACTTATAGATAAAACAAAATAAGGGTTTCAGTTGTGTGCTACATGCTGGGCTTGACTCAGGTGTGTGCCGGATTGAAATCACTTACACCTCCTACAAAGAAACAATGCATTCATAAACTGTCAATGTGCCAGACCTTTTAATTCTGCTCTGCAGATATTTGCAAACGTTTTGATTACACAAATGCCATTTCATCCTTTCCGTAGTTGATCATTGTATGCAATTCATCACAAGACAATTATTATTTTGGTTTATTGTGTATTTTCTTTGAAACATACCTTACACAAATTGCTTTAATTATAATACAAGAAAAACAACAAGAAATATCACCTATAATAAGGAAAAACCGTGTACATATCTAAAATCAATACATCAAAATAAAAAAGAAAGGTATAAATAGTCGGATTAATACAAAATTGTGTTACAAATATCACTTCTTTATCCTTAGACATATTCTAGCTTGAAAAAGAACTCTTTTAAGAGTCGTAAAAAGCAATAATTAAATAAAGTTATGTCCCATTCATCAACCTCTCTCATTCATTTCCTGTAATTACAGACAAAGAATACACAAATGTCCCCAGAAACCTTTTCCTTTGAATAGCCACTGTGGGACATTCCATTCCTAGGGGGCACTAATACTTTTCAGGTGAAAAAAACGGGTGAAACCCTATCCAGTTACTGTTGATTTTTTTTTTTTGTTTTTGATGGAGTACTGAAGGACTTTCCAATGGAGGTATCAGACGTCCCTGTGCTAGCTGGAGAGAAAGTTAGAATTCTATTTTTTGCTGATTACATCGTACTTATCTCTCATACCCCAAAGGGACGAAAGAAATGTGATCATTGTGTACACTTATGTGATGTTAGAGGGCTGAAGGGGAATGTCTCGAAAATGAAGTTCATGAGATGTGCAAAAAGGAGAGGACGCTAATTTAATCTGGCATTTGTCATCTAAATGGAGACTATTAAAGAAGTAAACAACTTCAACCACTTGGGCATAAACATCTCTAGTGATGGAAAATGAATAAAACATGTGGATAAAACAAATGTTGATATGGGGAGATAATGCACTGGAATTATGCAATGTGTCATTAAAGCAAAGAGTAATTCAGCAGCTCCAACGGTTGAGGTCAATAGAACACAGGTACTTGCAGGGACTTTGTATGGGGTATAAATGTGGGACTGCTATGCTTAAAGTAACTTAAAATAAATGTTTGCAAAAAGCTTTTACGTCGGCCGGGTAGTTCCTCCAATATTCCTGTTCATATTGAACTGGGTCTGTTTTATATTCAAGATCTGTGTGCTATTAAACCACTAATATTCTGGGTGCGCATCTGGTCGGGTCCCAGCCACACAACATTGTGCTGTGTGTTACAGGACTTGTCATACAGTCATTTGTGGTCGCTTGGCTGGTTTTGCCACATGAAGGTTCTTGCTCTTAAACTTGGGCTAGTGGCACTCTGGTTCTGCCCACAGTCCATTAGGGAATCAGACAAAGTGATTGTTTTAGACATTCACTCCCACTATATCTGGGCTGAGTACATTACAAATTGCCTGCATTGGATTATGAATGCCTTATGTGCAAAGATACATACTTGCTGGAGGGGTATCTAACCCTGATAGATGACCCAGTAAATCGCTCTTGGTATGCCAAAATAAGCCTTGGCAATTTACCTCTTGCCACAGTCAAAGCCAAGTGGCAAAATTGATTTTCTCCCATGTGCCCCTTCTGTCTAACAGTGAAAGGAACGTTGCCGAACTTCCTCTTTAATGGGGCCTTATATGATCCCATTAGGAACAGAAATGTGAATGATGTATTAATAATGGGTGTGAGATTGTTGTTCATTGCTAAACATTAATGTAAACAGGAAAAATCTATTGAAGCTATATTTGCTGTTTCAACTTACTTGATATGTGACTGGAAGAAAAGTGATTATTTTCAGAGAATTTTGCAATAAATTAGTATGGTTTGATTATCTGCTTTTGATATGTCTGTGGGGTTTTAACCAATTTGTATTCATGTCATGCTATGTTTTTTACGAAATGCTACTGTGTAACTTTTATGGAAGGATTTTTCTGAAATGAAGTTGAATTGAATTGAAAATACATAAATAGTAGGATTAATAGGACGTTGTGTTAAAACAAATCACTATTTTATCTTTAGACATATTCTAGTTTCCAAACGATCTCATTTAAGAATCGTACCAAAGCAATCATTAAAAATAATTAACTTCTCCCATACATTTCCTGTAATTACTGAGGACAAAGGATACATACATGTTCCCAGAAATCTTTTTCCCATTCTAGGTACAATGACCTTCAGTGTTGGAAAAATGTTCAGCCACATTTTCATATACCAAATCCGTATGTATTGGTATGGTCATTTATTTAGGTATGGCCTAATTGCAGTGGAGGTCGTACACCAAAAAGACACCTCTTAATCTAATCAGATCATTGCCATCTTCCAATTATCAATTTTGAAGAGTTGGGGACTAGTCCCAATTCTTGCTTCCAACCTTTACACCTTTTACAGAACTTTACCATAAATGCATGTGTTCTGGTTATGATCATCTCACCAAGTTCCACATGCAGGCTAGGTCCCCTCTTGTCCATTCGTATTATATACAGCCCTATACTCCTGCCTTTGTATGTAGACCGGGACTGTCACCACAGAGGTACCCAGCCAGGCCTAGTCATCTGCACCTCGTTCAAGGGTGACCTTCCTTCATCCTCTTTCATCAACAGTGCAATGTATACATGTGGCACCATTTGCTCTCTTCTTATATCATTTTTGCCTCCAGTACTCCCCTTTGGCCTAGAGACATATGATTCATAAGCTCCCCCTCCTTGATGACCTCTTGCACTTCTCACTGTGGTTGAGTGTCTGAAATAATTAGTGGGTCATTTACATTTTCATTTCTCATTTTATTAGTGAGTTCCAGCTGTTCTCTTTGTTGAGTTAGTCAAAGAATGTGTCCCAAAAATATTCTGGACCCTCTTTGTTTACCCTTGGCAACACTGTTTACATTTTTTAGCTGGATTATGTTTACCTGTGTTAGCAATTAATTGTGGAGCACAAGGCACTACTCCACCTGGACCCTCTAGGCTAGACTTATTGGGTAGTTCAATATTCTCATTTATGGAAGGGTCATGATTTCCTGTTATTTCTTGATGGGGCCAAAAGCACCCCACTTAGTTCTGCCAATACAATTGTGTAAATTCTTAATTCTAGCACAATAGAGCCATATAATCTGACTAGTGCATGTAATACCAGACACAAAGCTGCAATATAGCTACCTCCTAGGATGGAGGAGTCAGGTTGATAAGAATCCTCACCCTGAAAGGGTAAGGAAGATCGTTCACCCCCTGAATATATCTAAGGTGTGTTCTCTATAACAAAATTCAACTCTGCCTCATCCGTATTCTCAGGGGACTGAAATGAGTTTGAGGATGTACTGAAATGAGTTGAGGGTATTTCCAGCGCTTGGAGTTCCTCTTTCAAACTCAGACATGCCTCCATGAGTGAAGTATTCATTTCACCCACAGCATCACCCAATGCTGGACCAGTGTCCTCAGCATGCTCAAACACCTCCCCATCTGCCTCCATGAGTGCAGAGTCTGGTATAGATTGTAACACTTCACTATAAGATTTTGATTGGATCTGAAGGATGAAGGTGGTCATTTCTTTCTTAGTCAATTTATTACATGGCAATCCATCCACTTCTAAATTTCTCACCACTTCCTTATCCAATGGGGTTGGTTGAGCGCTTCTTAAATTATATAGTTTACCTTTTCCGTGCATCACAAATGACAAAAGGGCACTTCGATTACAGCTGAACAAAAATTCAGACCAATGCAGTTATCACTGTAAGACTTTCACCTACTTGTGTCACTTACTTTTAAAAGCAGATAATCAAATTCTTTGTTTCAACCGCTCCCTGCTCAGCTGCACTGCTTTAACTGCAGTTACTGCACATCAGCACTATACACACTTCTCGCATGCATGGGTTTTAAATTATCCTTTTCCTCTTCCTGCTTGCGGCTTGCCGTATGGTCAATGGAAATAAAAAGGATGTATACGAATTGTTCGTTTGATAATTGCTCGAATTACAGTTGACCTTTTCACAATTGACCGAATTGTGAAGGTCAATTGTAACATATATGTGGGGGGAAACCCCCCACAACCCCCACAACCCCCCACAACCCCCCACCTAACGCCAAACCCCCCAAACCCCCCAATTGTGACCCTTTAAATTCGGTCAATTGTTCATTCGAACAATTGTAAACAAACAATTTGGGTAATACCATTAAAAAAGGTACTCGGCACAGAGCTTACACAAGAATTGCTTATTAAAACAGCCTTCAGTGGACAGAACAACATCAAGCCACAGCAAAGGGGGTCAATGCAGTAACTGCACTTCAACACTTCCAGACAATGACTATGAGTTTGGAGGTAAGTGGTAAAACTGGCGGTAACTGCGTTATTGCCAACTTTACCACTACTCCATATTACGGGTTAGAGACTGGAGTGGAGTATTTGCCTTCAGGAAAATCCTGTAGGTAAATACTCTGACTCACTGCTGCAAAATCAGCAGAATCGGCAGAATTACTGCAGCAGTTATTCCACCATGGTTATTCTGCCGAAAAAGCCCCATTGACTCTGATGGACGCAAATAAAATGGTGAATTACACCATCACCACCACTTGAAATTGAGCGGAAATTCCACCGGACCGAGTGGAGTTAAAGGTAATTTGATTTGAGCAGTATTCCAGCCGATTTACACGCAGGATACCACCTAACTCTTAATAAGGCCCATTAGGAACCCTTTTTGGATATTTTCAAGAAATATTTTTTGGTTGTATAACTCGATCAGGAAGAGACCAAAAAGAGTCCAAATGACAGTGACTACTAGTATTGGCATAATAGAGTTGGAAAATCTATGCGGGTGGGGCAAGTTAAAAAACATTGGGCCTCCTTACGATTTTGGAGGTAGCCATGCCGTTTTTAGCGGCATGGCTACCTCCAAACTCTGGTCTGGGTCTGGGTCCCTTAAAAAGGGATTTACTGGGCCATACCGACCTTGCATGGCCCGGTAATTCCCTTTTGCAGAACCCGGACCCAGTACGTCCCCATTCCCATTGAGCCACCATAGGGCTCAATGGGAATGGGGAGGATGCTAACAACGGGCTTGTTAATGATGGGCCCGTTCTTAGCATCCTGGTCTGCTAGCGGGTCCCACTCTGCACGTCTGGTCTGACCAGGCGTGCAGAGCAGGGCCCACTGCAGACCTCGTAATGTAGCGGTCCGGAATGAACGGGGATGGTCCCTTACCAGCACTGTTCATTCCATGGCCACTTTCCTCGTAATGAGGCCCATTTAATCATCAAAACAACACTTTTTAAGGCGAGGCTTACATCTGCATATCAGAACGTGTCTTATGGGGGATTTTGGTTTCCTTGTGGGGTACATAATGGAGTCCGCTTCAGAGCACTTATGCATAGGACACAATGCCAGAAATTCACTGCCATTGCATGTATTCTTATTTCAACTTGTTATTTAATGTTAAGAATGTATTATACTGCACCTTTAACCACCATAGTGTGCTAACAGTGCCCACAAGTGGTGACCTTTCTTCCACTACCTGGGATATACAAACATTGGTTTGCAAGAGAATATAAACATGGCTGCAGAGGAAGGGAGTTAGGTTAAACACATGTGAATGATTTGACGAGGATAAAAAAAGACATGCAGGGCGAGTTATTGATCATTGGCATGCCTGTAGAGTTGATGTAGTTGGGATTCAATTCCAATGCCCCAAACTAGAGGGAAAGTACAAACTAAGGAAGTTCATATAGCATGATAAGATAACAGCTTTAGTGCCAGCATTCTAGTCATCATGTGCGGCATTCGTGCTACCTGTAAACTGTATTTAGTCCAGTTACACTGTAGAACACAGTTTGGGGTGCAGACGCAGGTGGCATAAGGAGCATTTGCTAGTGAACATTAGGTGATTTGGATGGGGAGACACGTGCAGTTAGACAGAGGTTATGACAGGCATCCTTTTGTACTGAAGAAAGCTGTATTAGCTGCTAAGGATCAGTGAGTGCAAGTAGTAAAGAAGCATGAAGGGGTTAGTGGCAAGCCCTTGGTTATATCAGCTAGAGTTTTGATATTTGTTTGATTAGGACATATTCAAAGTTATAGCTTTTTGTTGCCCCAGAGGCACAGACCGGATTTGTAGCTTTGGTTTTCTTTTGTGAGTTTTTTTTCTCGCTGCCACCTCCCATCCCCCAGTCAGTGCACAGACATTGCCGACACGTGGTGTGAAATGCCACATAGTGATTGGTCGATGGTGTAGGACCAAGCAGTATCCCAGGCTTCAAACAAGGACATGGTAACAGGTTGCGTTCCAGACATTGGCTTAGCGCTTTAATGTCGAAGGACATATCTCAGCGGGAACATGGTAGTGTTGAGCTGTGGCTAGAGGGACTTGATCTAGTTGCGGTTTTACTGGCCCCAGTGAAGAGTGGTCTCACAATGGGATCAGCAGGGTAAATGACAGCCATAAATGAGAGACATTTATTTCCAAAGAGAGGCTGTTTAGTGGCATTTTTATAAGGCAACATATTCTTATGGGAGGAAGGGGAGGATGTGTCCCAGCGATGTAACGCGTTCCCAAACAAAAACACACATTATTTCTGTAGCTAATTGTGTGTCAGTTGTTGAAATACACATTGTGTTCACCTGGAAGATGAACTTGAAATCTTATATGTTGTATGTGTAAGTCAAAAGCTCCCTCTAGCAGTGATAACAGACGAAGAGGCGGGATGAATTCTGATAAACATATGTCTGGCCTTTTATTATATAGTATGACAAAGTTTACAAATAATGTTATTCCTTTTTGGTGTATCAATCAAGAGTTAGGGGAGCACACAGACTTCTAGGTATTTTGCTGAGCGAAAAAGCAGAGATACAAATGCCTCCCCACACCCCCAGCTCAGCACACACACACATATCAAGCTAAAATGCTATATTTGGCTTCCACCCAGCAGCAGCTGACCTTTTTATTTCGATTTCCTATGTCCTCTCTTTAAGTAGAAGGACTGGGAGACCAATTTGTACTGCTACGGTGGTGATGTCTGAGGCCATCTAGTTCAATATGTTGGGAAAAGGAGGAGAAGAGAGTGGTGCATTAGGAAGGCATTCACAGAAACGTGGGGCTGATGAAGGTACTTTTATGTTGATCACTTGTAAAGCACCTACAATTCTCTAAGGCTGTCTGAAAGGAGTGAAGATGAAGAGGAGCGAGAGTAAGGTCACAGGGAAGAATCCATGTGAAAGGGGACCTTTAACGTTTGTTTACTTTGCTGGTCACTGTATAGTGGTCCAGCAGCACTGAATCTTCTGTGTAGAGCAATGTATTGAGAAAGGGTAAATTGATGGGAAAGATTTGTACTGGTGGGAAGAGAATACGTGCTGGGATTGGCTTTTCATATTGTGTATGCTTGTAGGGTCGGAGTAGAGCAATCAAGGAGGAATGGTCTTGATAAGAAAAGGGCAAAAACTTGAATGCTTTTGTTTGAGTCAGTCTCTGATGGGCTTAAGATATGCTCTTTCATACCCTTGAAGTGTGGATTGTTGTTATCCATTACTTGTTTCCATAACTGTTTTGTCATCAATGCATCTGCACACATACATTTTTTAATACATCTGTGCTCAGGAATTTCCCTAGTACGAGGCCACATCTGAGCGAAGGAAACACACAAGGGAGTAATTGTGAAAGTCTGAAGTCCAGAATATAATTTGACAAAGGTTTGTACAAGTTCTGCCACTGTGGGGGTATTCACGATGCGAAATTCAGAACAAAACAGGGTGCCATGGAATGGACTAGGGAAACCGTTTTCAAGAATGCTGTTTACTCATGAATAGTATTTAAACATTAATAATATGACAACCCTGGACCTGAGTGAAACTATACATCACCATATTTCTAAATAACGCATAGGTGTCGAGGCTTCTGCGGAGGCACGTATGAGAGCCCAGACACAAAAGTGTACATTGTGGTATCGAACAAGTACATCGAGGAACACAAACCTATATTTTTGTAGGGCATATAGTTGTCTAAAGTTGCTGGGAAGTATTGCTTAGAGGGATACTCCGGGGTTCAGCTGTGTTCCCTGCACCCATCACAGAATGCAGCCAATTGCGTATATGTAATTCAGAGCCTAGTATTTAAAGGGGTTTATTTGAACATTGAAGCACGAGATTTTTCTGGGAAAATATGTGTATTCACTTTAATAATACAGATTCGATCATCAAAGGGGACTTACCTGAAAAGTTAGATTTGTGTTTAACAATATTAATTGCATTTGTGTTGATTGTTGCGGAAAACATGGTGCAATGGTTTTAATTTGGAAGCAGATTTTCAAGGAAATTGATCACTTTGGTTGGCTGCAAAAAAAAAAAAAAAAAAGAATGATTAAGCACTGTTATAACCAAACAAACATAACATTTACTGCAAGACTTTTTTTTTCTTAGTTAAAGTTAATTTAATTGCTCATTGACTAGATCCTTATTTTGAATTTCCAGTGTTACTTTCTGTTTTTCACGACCGAATGCCGGTCTGCCAAACACACAAGAAACATGATGTTCAGTTTAGCACTGCTTTGGCAGGCAATGTTAGCATAATGTGAGGTGGGGACGCTTTCAGCAATGTCACCTTTGCTGCATTACATGTACATTGATTCCCTATCTGTGAACCAAATGATTGGTTAGGGAACTATCTGTTTTCATTACTGTTGCTCATATAAAATAAACAGAAGGTCGAAATGCACTGACTGCATTTGAATCTGAGCGGGGGGGGTACAACTTCCCAGCTGGGAAGTGAATTTGACGCAGGCTCTAGTGATGGACTTTTTTCCTTTGAAGAGGAGCACCCGGTAATAGAGTAGCAGGCGAGACAGCACTTTCAGTAGCACATAGCTGCGCCTTCATTTGTCTGTTCACTGAATAGGAAATCTACTTAAACCGTAGTGACAAGATATGAGATTTCCTTCGCCTCCTATACATATTTCATGCCATGACACCAATGGTAAAAAAATAAAATAAAATAAGTGTCAGGAACAAAACAAATCTGTCTGGAATACTTAACTCCTTCCGGAAACCTGTTGGCCCTTGCTGTTTTTTTTTGTACAGTGAATTTAGACAGAAATGTTTCAAGATAATAACAAATATACATTGGAAGAAATACTTTACAACTAGCTCATGTAGCACCTCCGATCACATATTTTCAATCCCGCTGAGACTTTATGTTAGAACAAAGCACCCATGTGTGAGTTGATAACCTGACCGGCTTATTTGTGATATCTAAGTCTCTAAGTCGTAAATGCTGACGCATCATTGTTGCAATATTATGTATGTCTTAAAAGGAACAACTGAATAAACGTATTACATTATCATACACTTCTATTTCGAAACAGCTATATGATGACTGAAATTAATGTAGCATGTCCTCCTAGATTGGATCGAAATATTGTCAAATGTTGTCAAAGTTGTTTTTCCTCCTCGGTTTGTTCGCTGGCCTGTGTAAGGGAAACTTGCCAATCCGATATTATGGGGTTGTCTACACACAGTTGATTACAATATTCACCATGTTCAGAACCTATTAACCTATTTATTCTTTTTGTTTGCATATTTTCCACTCTGCTGTAATATTATATAATATGATACAATGTGCAACTCTGTACACCCTTTAACTTGAACAGCTAATTCACGATTATGCAGAGCTTCAGTATTGTATGTGTGTGGAGTAGCCATTGGTTTGTTAACAGAATATATGTACATTTCCGTTCAAAAGATAGAACTTTTCAGATGTGTCTCTGAAAAAATGACAAAAATTCCAAGCCACAACCCTTTAAACCAGGTAAAGTCTCGGCATTGTATTAGCACATGGAGATTGTTATTGACCTCCTCTCAGCCAATCAGAATAACTGCTGGTATTGACTGCACTGTGAATGTGCTTGTCTTTAAAAGCAGACAGGGAAACAACAATGCAATTTCCAGGCAACATTTTTCAACCAGACCCTTCCTCTCTGAGAGGACCTTTTTTGCTGCAACATCCTATTCTGCACACAAATGAGGAAGCTAAAACATGGGGAAATGCATTCTCTTTCTTGTAGAGAAACAGTTTACGTTTACATGAAGCCAAATGCAAGCTCATTTTAAACCTGTTTCAGTTCAACCAAGTTACGAGGACATCTAATTCACTGAGCGTTTTCTAAAGAAATTGTTGTACCATTATAAAATGTTTCTGTGAATCAAGGTAATTTAGTTTACTAACTCAGTTACCTGTTTAATTTACCCCGTATTGAAGTAACATCTTTTACTTTACCACCAAAACACAGTTTGCTACTAACACTATGTGCTAAAAACCTTATAGGATAATGCACCTTTCGAAACGTATGACCCACTGCTTCTATTCAGGACTTAACTTGAGGGCAGGTCATTATCCTGCCATAATGACCCCTCCCTATATTAACTATTTTGCCCAAATAGGCTGTGTTCAAGTCTGACTTTGATATGGGCAAAATTAAAAAGATGGGGCATCTTGTAAAGTCCTTGCAAAGTAAAATATTTGACTATCAGGAGATCTCAGTTTGGGTCCGACTGGATGGCAGTGGGTCTTGGTGGAGGCAAATGCACATTGTGGTTGACTTCAGACAGTATATCAGTAGGAACCATTTAATGTTTATTTTTTTTCTTCATTTTAATCATTTTGATGAAATGTACGTTTAAATACAAAAGTTTAAAAAACAGAACTGGTAGGTCAACCTTAAAATACAGGCTCAGATAGAGGGGATACTATTGGATTATTGGTTATTCGTGTCACTTTCCAGAAAGCCACAATAGTTGCATTAATGTGGCCGATGGCCGATACATGAACAGTACAGGCAGTCCAGTTACAATCTAACTGGAACACATCTAATCATAGCTGATCTAGACTTACACACTAGACAGAGGCTTTCCTGGGAAACACTAGATTTACAATACAAATTTGGTATTGAAGAGAAGGGGCGGGTATAGACTATTTATGTTGGGTTTCTCGAAATTGAATTGTTCTCCATACCTCCTTGCACTCGCTGGAGGTAGATTTCCACCCATTCAACATTAAGGTATACCATTCTAAGCTTGAATCCCTTGCATTTTGAACTTCGGAGTCACCAGTTTCTGACAGAAATGCACTTCTTTACAAGTTGTTAGCAGCCTCATGTCAGAGAGAAAGTCACAATTCCCTCTTTCCAATTATCAATATCCTTAAAGCAAACTCTATAACACCTCAACTTAAGCGGAATGTAGGGTAAGGCAAAACCATCCATATAATAAAAAAATCCAATGAATCAATAAAGGTGCACATAAGCAAGGATAACACAAAGTTATTACATGCAACTGCGGTCAGGAACAATCGAAAAATCATTCAAAGAACTTGAAAAAATGGCTGTGTTATATAGTAGAAAGTGGAGTGACAGTTCATACATTGTTTCAGAATACTTTAGACATACTGTTCACTGATTGGACAGCCAAGATTGCTCCATAGGTGAATTTATACAATACCTAGCCTTATTGGCCCATACTAACCCTCATGACTGTTCTAGTAACTAACTCATAATAATGATTTCATGGAAGGACCATTTATTTTCTCAGTATTTTACACAATTTGTCATGTACAACTTGACTTCTGATTGCTGTAACCCTGCTGGTTATCCTGGGGTGAGCTACTTCGATCATTGGTGACCAATAGAAATGTGAGGTGCGACCAGTTTGGCAACAAAAGAATACTTTGCATCCTTTCCCATGAGAGCTAAAATGATGGCACCATCTTACTGTTCTTACCATTATGACTGCTCAAACGGAAGTTAATGTTGCGACTCTTGGTTGGAAACATAAACCCTTCTATTTTCTTTTTCATGATGTGAGTACATGGCTTCATGGGGTGTGCTATTCTGATATCTTGCTCTGAGACCATGTGCACAACTAATCTCTGTATTGATGAATAGGTGGGTGTGCTTGATCCGTACATATACATGCAAGGGTACTTTAAGAACTGCCAACACATCCAATTGTTATATTCATTTGTTACTCAACATAGTTCTTAGGTGCAACAATCTTAATTAGCTGCCTTAGTATGTTTGTCTGAGAAAGATGCGTGTTTCACCTGATGATTTTGGTCAATTCTTAAGTGAATATTTTCCTAAAGGAGGCAGTATGTGTTTGTTGTCCTGGTGGCTTTGCCCAGTGCATATCTCTGCACGTTGCTTCTTTCCCACCAAGCTGTCGCCTTGTAGGTGTTAGTTTCTAAGAACATGGGCCGAAATGTGTTAGCTGTTCGTCTCATTTGTTAGATGTGTGGGATCCTGCTGAATCGTTCTGTTCTTAACCAATCGCTGCACAGCATTTCACATCCTCCCCTCCCGGGGTCTGCTTGTTGTTGCGACATCTAGCTAAGGCATGTTTCCTTGTTCTTAGCTTGGGAAAGAACTTTACCTCCTAATTCTAACCAATAACAGCACAACTTTTGCACCGTGTTCAGGGCTTCTTAACTTGTCTATGTATCTCTCTAATATGAGTTGAAAAACTGACTGCCCCTAGCTGTGTGGATTTACCCATGGATTTCTGAGGCCTAGTGAAACCTAAATGGTCTAAGAACTACCTTTATTCTGCAGCTTACTCTACATGTATTTTGCCTAACAGATGTTAAATGTATGTACGTAGATATATATTTGTATCATGAATCATATTTACTACCTTTTAGGGTTTCTAATCGATGCTTGTATCTACTCGAAACTCTCTCGTCACGCCTTTTGATCTAGCTTACCTGAGTGTGCATATGTGGTTAAGCTTGATGTTTCCCTATATCTTACTCACTGTTACCCTCATCTACATGACCTAAACTCTAAATGTAAGTGTATGTCTGTTTGTGTTCCTTGCTGGCTGCTAACCATCGCACAAGTAAGGGAACTTGCATTGTGAGTACTGTCTGCATCTCTTTCAGCTTGCTCTATCCAGAATTAACATTTAACCTCTGGCGCTGCTCTGCGGAATCCTCCAAAACATTGTTCTTTAGCCTGCCAAGCCATTACAGAAAGGGGAAAGACCATATACAAAACAGGCTTGGTGCTACCTTGAAAGGGGCAGTTCAATCCATACTACTAGGTCACATCGCTTCTGCATAAGGCCATAAGCATCCACAGACATGTTTTGGCCTCATTGTGTGTCATCAGTGAGGAGTATCTTAGGTCTCTAGGCCCAGCAGGCTTTGGACATACCCGTCCCACTGGAGGTGACTAAAGCAAAACAAAAGGCGATGGCTGGAAGGTTTAAAATTAACCTGATTCCATGGTGAACCTCTGGGCAACCCTGCAAGCCATTGTTCTTTAACCTTGCGACGCCATTACAGAAAAGGGAAAACCCATATGCAAATCAGGTTTGGTCCCAGCCTCAACAGGACAGTCCATCTCAAACATCTAGGTCATAACTCTTCTGCACAAGACCACAATAATGCCCAGACCCATTTCGGCATCATCAGTGAGGAGTAGCTTTGGTCTGTAGTCCCAGCAGGCTCAGGATCCATGGCTGGGCATACACGTCCCACTCAGGGTGACTAAAGCAAAATATAAGGAGATGGTTCGAAAGTTTAGAATTAATCTTCACCTCTGGCACAGCTCAAGCCAACCCTCCACAACATCATTATTTAGCTTGCAAAGCCATTACAGAAAGGGAAAAGTGTGTATACAAATCAGGCTTGTCCTACCCCGGAAGAGTTAGTTCAACCCAAACATCTAGGTCATATCCCTTCTGCACAATTCCACAAGCATCCCCAGACACATTTCAGCATCATCGGTGAGGGGTAGCTTTGGTCTCTAGGCCCAGCAAGTTTGTGACCCACATCTGGGCATACCCTTGCTACTCGGGGTGACTAAAGCAAAACAAAAGTTGATGGCTGCAAGGTTTAGAATTAATCTTAAAGTCTAGTGCTGCTATGGGTAAATCTCAAAACCACTGTTCTTTAGCCTGCCAAGCCATTACAGAATGAGGAAAGACCATATGCAATTCAGGCTTGCTCCCACCGGGAAAGTGGCAGTCCAACCTGAACTGCTAGATCACATCCCTGCACTAGACCACAAACATCCCTAGACATGTTTCAGTCTCTTTGGGTGTGATCAGTGAGGAGTAGCTTGGTTTACTAGGCTTTGGCATACCCCTCCTGCTCGGAGTCACCGGGAACCCATCCAGTCCATCAGTTTTTCATATCTTCATGATATTCATGATGTTGACATGATTATTTTTTGGTTGTAAATGGTTCTTTTAGGGATTTGTCTACTGTCTTAAGCAACAGAGGCATTCCTGGGGAAGTTGTCTATTTCACTCAAAGTTATTGTACTGTGATTATAAGACACATTTTTATGAGCTTCCTCAAAAACGGCATTCAGTGCCAGGAATTCCAACAAACATAGCCAGTTTCCTTGGGAAACTGTAGTTCAACCAAGAACTCCTGCCTTTTTAATAGGATAAGCATTCAGGTTTGTCTCCCTTTCTCTCAACCTCTGGTATTTGTATGAGATCAAAGATTCCCTTTTCATGAATGTATTAGTTTTGCATGTGCATTTCCCCATTCATACGGTCTTGCTCTACTTACATGGATGCATATTTTCTTCAGGTTGTGAGTTCATTATGTATGTATTGTTGTTTCTTCAATACTGTGCAGAAACGTGTAGAGGAGATCCCAAATATAGCCTGCACTCCAATAGCCCATGTTGAAGTACCAAGAACGTTCACACCGAGATATGTGACATATGTTGAGCAAATAAACCAGCAGAGAGCCGCAGTTAGAAGAACAATACCGATTGAAGTACCAATAACCAGTCAACAATGGGCAGTAAGGTACCCATTGAGAAAACCCTACCAGCAAATGAAACGAAATGAAGATTGTTTAAGTACTGTACAGGAAGAAACCAGAAAATCCTTAATGGAGGTTGAATGGTGACGTCACGGAAGCCCAGACGGACTCACAGATAGAACAAATGACAAACCAAGAATGACACAAAGAGACGAAAAGAGATTGTGAGCTTAAAGTGATAGAAAGCTATCAAAGCCTAAGAGAGTTGAGGTTTAAGCAAAAAAAAAACAGTCGATCAGTTTACGACTGTACATATGCTTGGAACCGCAAGAAGCTAACGAGAACAGTGCAGCTTGCAATGCTAAGTAGAAGAATAGAGCGGCAAGCACCATTGTATATAATATACCTCAAAATGAAGCACAATATTATAAGTGCGGGTCCACTTTGCATAAGAAGCAGAACCAACTCAATAAGTTCCATATTCTAGCATCAAGAGGAAAAGGGCTGAATCAAAACTCGGCAGAGGCAGCTCGTGCAAGGGAAGCCGAGGTCACATAGATAGAAGCTGTAGACAGTAGCTACTTTAATTAAAGCAGAGAACAGAATATCCTGTCTCTGATGAATCGAGATAAGAAAGTGAAGACAGGTGGCAGGGTGAAACGAAAATCAAATGCACAAATGGAGAGAAACGAGGCAAATCCATAGTGTACTAGCACGTGACCAGACAAGCGAGAGGAGGCACAAGTTCACACCTACGCTTGGCATCCGCCCAGACAGAGATATCAAAACTTTCCAGACAGAAGCAGTTTGGAGGCCAACCACAGTAACATAATTGACACATAGTTGTTGAAGTGATGATTGATTGTAACCTTAATTGGAGGAAGGTCGGGTAGCTGAGGGGTCACCCTGCACCTGGTTGACCATTCTGCGTGCTGCTAGGCAAAGTGAGAGTTATGCATGGGGTTGATGTCAAACCAATCACAGTGGACCAAGTAATCTAGGGTCCTATAGTTAGTAGAACCAATGAGATGTCATACTTTCAGTGGCGTTTACAGTAGTCATTTATGAAGGAAGGGCTTAGATGACCACCTGACAGTATTTACCCAATCCCCTTACTCCGTTACCATATACAGATATAGCACCTATATTAAAGTTACCTTTTTCCAACCTATAGAATTGCATGTTAACTTTTGAGTGTTACGCGTCAGATTATGACGCGTTTTGAGTATAAAAGTTATGTTTTGTATGAAATTTAAGGGAGTTGAAGCAAGGCGGGCTGTCACACTGCTGTCGATTTCCATGTTTCCCCGTTTTTTGTACTTGTCATTAAACAGACTCCCCTTTGCCAAACCATTGAGTTGTCTTTATTGATTGATGTTGGAGTAAGAGACCCTGGACCCCCATCCATCTCGAGTTGCAGCAATCTCATCTTAAAGTTCTGAAAAGCAAACCTTGACTCTATGGGCTGGCCGGGGGTCTCTCGGTACACTTGGTAGCAGAGGATGGTTTATCGACTATTGATTATTGATTGAAGTAAGACACCTAGACATAAGGGCGCCGTCATCAATGCCAGATCCCTTCCAGCGCACGCTTTAAATATAGCAGACCTCTTCATCTGATCTTGACTTCATCGCCATAGCTGAAACCTGGATACATGCTGCATCCGGCCCTTCATTGTCGCTTGCCCTTCCACCTGGCTTCAGCATAATGAGATGTGACCGTACCTCGGCCTCCCACTCTAGAGGTGGTGGCCTAGCCATCATACACAAAATCACTCTGGACTTAAGAGAATTGACCAACACTAAACTTGAGTCTGCTGAACTACTATCAGTCAAACTCGCACTAAGACCTAATCAAACAGCCACCCTCCACCTAACCTACGGGCCTCCAGGCCCCGCATCCTCCTTTGTCGGCGAAATATCCACCCTCCTCCTTGACAATGCAAAAACAAACTCACAAATTATCATCCTCGGCGACCTTAACCTGGGACTTGGCGACCCCAAAGATCCTACGG
This sequence comes from Ambystoma mexicanum, assembly GCF_040938575.1. Classification (NCBI taxonomy): domain Eukaryota; kingdom Metazoa; phylum Chordata; class Amphibia; order Caudata; family Ambystomatidae; genus Ambystoma; species Ambystoma mexicanum. The sequence goes on along the minus strand of NC_090930.1, from coordinate 234,693,376 downwards.
CACTAGATTTGGAAAATGCCCTCTCTAACTCTGGCTTCACTTTGCACATCCAAAAGCCTACGCACTCTAAAGGCAGGACCCTCGACTGGCTAGCCAGCACTAACTGCAATATTAATGTCCTGGTCATTACCCCTTGCCTATGGTCAGACCACCACATTATCACCTTTAATATTGAAGCTTCTCCCCGCATCCCGACCTTGAGAGCGCCTGCTTTCCCGACCAGAAACAAAAAGGACATAACTAAGGAGAAACTTCTCCCTTTGCTACTCCCTATGCTAAAAACTGCCACTGACTCTTGGAATGACCCTACCACTTTAGCTGGCATCTATAACCGCAGCATGCTCACAGCCATAGACTCTATGGCCCCCATCAAACTGAGGAAGGCCAAACCACGTGCACATCTGAACTCTTGGTTTACTCCACAGTTAAGAGTACTCCTCAAAACTAAACGCTGTGCCGAGAACCGTTGGAAAAGCCACCCTTCCGACACGCACAGAGATGACTTCTTCCTGGCATCGCTCACCTACAAAGCCGCCATTATAGAGGCGAAAAAAGAGTCCCTTAATAATCGTATTGTGCAAGCTGACTCCAACTCTAAGGAACTCTTCAAGATCCTAACAGAGCTCGAAACTCCCGTTACCCCCCCCCCACACCGACACCTGCATTAAAGACAGCAAATGGTGTGTTAACATTCAGGCAGCGTTACTTAATAAAATCACCATGCTTCAATCTAAAATCACTGCTAAACAAGACAGCCTAAAATTAGACAATCACCCTCCTACCCCAGCTGAGGCCCTCTCCTCTGACTTGCCCAACCTCAAACGGTTTGCCTTCTCACCGCTCACCACCACGGAGGTGGAAAACATCATCCTGAGGATCAAACCTTCCAACTGCCAGGGTGATCCCTGCCCGGCCCCAATTATCAAGGAATCTGCCCACGACCTGGCCCCATTTATCACATCCTTTATCAACGCTTCATTGAAAACAGCAATTGTCCCGGACAACCTTAAAGATGCATGGGTGATCGCCCTGCTCAAAAAACCTTCCCTTGACCCTAGCATACCTACCAATTACCGACCAATTACGACTGTACCGTTCCTGCTAAAAATCTTAGACCGTGCAGCTTACTTGCAAATCCAAGAGTACCTGGAAGCCAATAATCTTCTAGGTCTTAGACAATCAGGTTTCCGCCCCAAACACGGACAGCTTTACTTGACTTAAAAACTCAAATTGTAGTTCTAAAGGACAATGTCAAACTTTCCTTGCTACTTCTACTCGACCTCTCTGCGGCCTTCGATTTGGTCAATCATCAAAACGTATGCAAGCATCTTCATTCCGCCGCCCACTTCTCGCCATCTGCTACGGCCTGGATCAAATCATTCTTGAGTAATAGATCTGTGCAGGTCTTTTCTCAATCTGCAACTGCAGATCCCTCTCCCATTCTCTGCGGCGTCCCCCAGGGCTCTTGTGTGTCGCCAACACTCTATAATGTCTTTACAAAACCACTCTTTGATGTACTTGACTATCTGGGTGTCTCCTATACGAATTATGCTGATGACACCCAGATACTCATTCCTATCACTGGAGACTATTTGGCTGACACCAATGCCCTGAATGAGGTCTACCTGGTCATCCAAGCCTGGATGGCACAACACCAATTATGCGTCAACAATGACAAGACTGAGCTCCTCATCTTGGGCACTACGCAACGTCTTAGTACACTTGAGCTGTCCTACCAATCATTTATCATTGATGGCAACACCATCCAAGTCTCGAAAGACACCACAACTTTAGGCGTCTACCTTGACGCCACCCTATCCCTATCCCGACAAACCAATGCAGTCAGATCGACTTCAGCATGCACCTGCAAACTCATAGCAGCTTGCAGGCCATTTCTGACAACCCCAAATACGGTCACATTGGCCAGAACTCTCATCATGGCCAAAATCGAATACGGGAGCGCCCTCTACCTAGGAACCAGCCAAGAGAACATAAACAAACTGCAAATCACCCAGAATAACGCCGTCAGAGCGGCCTTCAACATCCCACGAAACCACCATATCTCAGAATCTAGATCCAACCTACATTGGCTACCGGTCAAACAGAGAATTTCATTGAAAGCCTCAGGTCTTACCCACAAATGCCTAGCCAACCAAGCCCTGCCGTACCTCTGCAGCCGGCTATCCCGCCACGCGCCTACCCGCCCTCAAAGAACAGCCCAGACCCACTGTTTAACCATCCCCAGGTTCAAACTACAAAAAGCGGGTGGATCTAGCTTCCCCGTTTTAGCTTCCAAACTCTGGAATGCCCTCCTTACCATCAGATCTGAAGAATGTTTTGGTGCTTTCAAATCCAAAATGAAATCCTGGCTCTTCAACCAGCCCTGAAAACTGGACCTCTTATGCTCCTCGGAGCCTGTCACAAGAATACACCTGCCCTAACCTCCACATTGTAAATATGTATATTACTGTATGCCGTGTATACTTGCACTGTCTTATAAGCTGAATATATGTATGCATATGTAACCATGTCTAAAGTTGCTCCCGGATGCCTCTGGGCCTGAAGGTGCGTGTTACAAATAAAACAAATACAAATACAAATAAAGTAACTCTAGGTCTTCGGCAATATCACAAGTCCTTTGCCATTCAGCTGAATAGACCGTGAAGCTCCACATAGACAATGGTAGAATAAGCAAGAAAACTGCAGTGAGGACCTGAAGGGACCCGTTTTCCCAACACATCCCTTCCCATTCCCACAGGCAGCTGATTCGGCAAAAAGCTGAAGAAGGCGGTAGCAAAGGCGGTGATTCCGAGGGTCCAGAGACGAACAATGCGAACGGTTAGTGAAAAAATATTTAGTGCTTTGGCAAACAGTGCATGCCTTAGAACAAGTAAAGGGAAAAAGGTAACGGAGGGAGGAGAAAAAAAATATATATATAGTTAGAAGTAGAGAAGACTGTATTACATGGCCACGGTAGTTATGGTTAAGTTGCTGTTTCCATAGGAAGAGCACTTTTTGGGCGGCTTATAACTTTGCTATCCCTGGACGAATCCTCACCAAACTTTTCAAATGTATTTGGGTCACTCTGAATTTATTTGCAAAGTTTGGTGAGGATTCGTCCAGGGGGGGCAAAGTTATAGGGGGGGTTCCAACACTTTTTTTTCCCGTAGACTGAATGGGAAAAAACTTTGCTCGCGCCTACAGCCCAACGGCTGGACGGATTTACACCAAATTTGTGGCAGGAGCGGCGGCTTGGTCCCGAAAGCGTGCCTTGCTTTATTTGGTGTAAATCCGTCCAGTAGTTTTTAAAAAAATGACAAAAATGTAAGTGAAAACAATTAGTGATATCTGTGTTCGCTTCGCGGACACACTTCCCTGTTCGCTCCACGGACAGGACGGTGAGTGGGCAAGCAGCTTGCGTGATGTCCGCGCACATCTGACGTGCTCTCTCATTGGATGCGTGAAAGCGTGCAGTGCGTCTGGCTTCAGAGACGCCCGCCATCTTTGTTCCTCGCATGATAGGCTTTGTATCCCGCCTGCACAGTAAGTCCCCCACCCCCACTCATGCCCGTGTCTGTCTCCTGTTCCTTCCACCCCTCGCTCATGTCCGTGTGTCTTTCTGCCTCCCGCCCACCACCCGCTCATGTCCGTGTGTCTTTCTCCCTCCCGCCCACCCCCCGGTCATGCCCCGCTAGTCTCTCCAAATTGCCCACCGCCCGCTCATGTCCCGTGTGTCTCTCCCACCCCCTGTGTGTCTCTCCCACCCCCCACTCATGTCCGTGTGTCTCTCCCCACCCACCGCCCACCCCCTGCTCATGTCCGTGTGTCTCTCCCCACCTGCCGCCCAGCCCCGCTCATGTCCGTGTGTCTCTCCCCACCGGCCGCCCACCCCCCTGCTCATGTCCGTGTGTCTCTCCCCGGCCGCCGCCCATCCCCTGCTCATGTCCGTGTGTCTCTCCCCGCCCGCCGCCCAACCCCTGCTCATGTCCGTGTGTCGCTCCCCACCCGCTGCCCACCGCCCGCTCATGTCCGTGTGTCTCTCCCCACCCGCCGCCCACCCCCCGTTCATGTCCATGTGTCTCTCCCCACCTGCCGCCCACCCCCCGCTCATGTCCCGTGTGTCTCTCTCCCTCCCCCCGCCCCCGCTCATGCCCCGTGTGTCTCTCTCCCCTTCCCCCCACCCCCTGCTCATGCCCCATGTGTCTCTCCCCCTCCCGCCCACCCCCCGCTCATGCCCCGTGTGTCTCTCCCCCTCCCGCCCACTCCCCGCTCATGCCCCGTGTGTCTCTCCCCCTCCCGCCCATGCCCTGTGTGTCTCTCTCCCTCCCCACCACCCCCGCTCTTGCCCTGTGTGTCTCTCTCTCTCCCCTCCACCCCCGCTCATGCCCTGTGTCTCTCTCCCCTTCCCCCCACCCCCCGCTCATGCCTCGTGTGTCTCTCTCCCTACCCCCACCCCACTCTTGCCCCATGTGTCTGTCTCCCTCCCCCACCCCCGCTCTTGCCCTGTGTGTCTTTCCCCCTCCCGCCCACCCCCTCTCTTGCCCCGTGTCTCTTTCCCCCTCCCGCCTACCCCTGCTCTTGCCCCGTGTCTCTTTCCCCCTCCCGCCCACCCCTGCTCTTGCCCCCTCCCACGCACCCGTGTTCTTGCCCCCTCCCACCCACCCCTGCTCTTGCCCCATATCTCTTTCCCTCTCCCGCCCACCCCCGCTCTTGCCCTGTGTCTCTTTCCCCCTCCCACCCTCCCCCGCTCTTGCACCATGTCTCTTTCCCCCTCCCGCCCACCCCCGCTCTTGCCCTGTGTCTCTTGCCCCCTCCCACCCACCCCCGCTCTTGCCCAGTGTCTCTTGCCGTCTCCCGCCCACCCCGGCTCTTGCCCCATGTTTTTCCCCCTCCCGCCCACCCCCGCTCTTGCCCCGTGTCTTTGCCCCTCCCGCCCACCCCCGCTCATACCCCGTGTGTCTCTCAACCCCCGGTCCACCGCCCGCTCATGTCCGTGTGTCTCTCCCACCCCCGTTCATGCACCGTGTGTCTCTCGACCGCCCCCCACCCCCCGCTCATGCCCCGTGTGTCTCTCTCCCTCCCCCCACCCCCCGCTCATGCCCCGTGTGTCTCTCTCCCACCCCCCACCCCTGCTCATGCCCCGTGTGTCTCTCTCCCCTTCCCCCCACCCCCGCTCATGCCCCGTGTGTGTCTCTCCCCTTCCCCCCAGCCCCCGCTCATGCCCCGTGTGTCTCTCTCCCTCCGCCCACCCCCGCTCATGCCCCGTGTGTCTCTCTCCCTCCCGCCCACCCCCCGTTCATGCCCCGAGTGTGTCTCTCCCCTTCCCGCCACCCCCCGCTCATGCCCCGTGTGTGTCTCTCCCCTTCCCCCCACCCCCCGCTCATGCCCCGTGTGTCTCTCTCCCTCCCCCCACCCCTGCTCATGCCCCGTGTGTCTGTCTCCCTCCCGCCCACCCCCCGCTCAAACCCCGTGTGTGTCTCTCCCCTTCCCCCCACCCCCCGCTCATGCCCTGTGTGTCTCTCTCCCTCCACCTCACCCCTGCTCATGCCCCGTGAGTCTCTCTCCATCCCGCCCACCCCCCGCTCATGCCCTGTGTGTCTCGCTCCCTCCCGCCCACCCCCCGCTCATGCCCCCTGTGTCTCTCTCCCTCCCGCCCACCCCCGCTCATGCCCCGTGTGTCTCTCTCCCTCCCCCCACCCCCGCTCATGCCCCGTGTGTCTCTCTCCCCTTCCCCCCACCCCCTGCTCATGCCCTGTGTGTGTCTCTCCCCTTCCCCCCACCCCCCGCTCATGCCCGGTGTGTCTCTCTCCCTCCCCCCACCCCTGCTCATGCCCCGTGTGTCTGTCTCCCTCCCGCCCACCCCCCGCTCAAACCCAGTGTGTGTCTCTCCCCTTCCCCCCACCCCCCCAATCATGCCCTGTGTGTCTCTCTCCCTCCCCCTCACCCCCGCTCATGCCCCGTGAGTCTCTCTCCATCCTGCCCACCCCCCATTCATGCCCTGTGTGTCTCTCTCCCTCCCGCCCACCCCCCTCTCATGCCCCGTGTGTCTCTCTCCCTCCTGCCCACCCCCCACTCATGCCCCGTGTGTCTCTCTCCCTCCCGCCCACCCCCCGCTCATGCCCCGTGTGTTTCTCTCCCTCCCGCCCACCCCCCGCTCATGCCCCGTGTGTCTCTCTCCCTCCCGCCCACCCCCGCTCATGCCGTGTGTCTCTCTCCCTCCCCCCACCCCCGCTCATGCCCCGTGTGTCTCTCTCCCTCCCCCCACCCCCGCTCATGCCCCATGTGTCTCTCTCTCCTTCCCCCCACCCCCCGCTCATGCCCCGTGTCTGTCTTCCCTTCCCCCCGCTCATGCCCCGTGTCTGTCTCATGTTCTCCCCACCCCCCGCTCATGCCCCGTATCTGTCTCCTGTTCCCCTCATGTTCCGTGTCTGTCTCCTGTTCCCCCCCATCCCCCCTGCTCATGCCCCGTGTCTGTCTCCTGTTCTCCCCACCCCCTGCTCATGCCCCGTGTCTGTGTCCTGTTCGCCCCACCCCCCGCTCATGCCCCGTGTCTATCTCCTGTTGCCCCCCACCCCCCCGCTCATGCCCTGTGTCTGTCTCCTGTTCCCCCCACCCGCTCATGCCCCGTGTCTGTCTCCTTTTGCCCCCCCGCTCATGCCCCGTGTCTGTCTCCTGTTCCCCCACCCGCTCATGTCCCGTGTCTCTCTCCTGTTGCCCCCCACACCCCGCTCATGCCCTGTGTCTGTCTCCTGTACCCCCCACCCCCCGCTCATGCCACGTGTCTCTCTCCTGTTGCCCCCCACCCCCTGCTCATGCCCCGTGTCTGTCTCCTGTACCCCCTCACCCCCCGCTCATGCCCCGTGTCTCTCTCCTCTTGCTCCCCACTCCCCCGCTCTCTCTCCTGTTGCCCCCCACTCCCCCGCTCATGCCCCGTATCTGTCTCCTGTTCCCCCCACCCCCTGCTCATGCCCCGTGTCTGTCTCCTGTACCCCCTACTCTGCAATCATGCCCCGTGTCTCTCTCCTGTTCTCCCCACCCCTGCTCATGCCCCGTATCTGTCTCCTGTTCCCCCATCCCCCGCTCATGCCCTGTGTCTGTCTCCTGTTCCCCCATCCCCCGCTCATGCCCCGTGTCTGTCTCCTGTTCTCCCCAGCCCCGCTCATGCCCCGTATCTGTCTCCTGTTCCCCCATCCCCTGCTCATGCCCCGTGTCTGTCTCCTGTTCTCCCCACCCCCCACTCATGCCCCGTGTCTGTCCCCTGTTGCCCCCACCCATGACCCATGTCTGTCTCCTGTAGCCCCCACTCTGCACTCATGCCCTGTGTCTCTCTCCTGTTACCCCCCACCCCCCTGCTCATGCCCCGTGTCTGTCTCCTGTTCTCCCCACCCCCGCTCATGCCCCGTATCTGTCTCCTGTTCCCCCATCCCCCGCTCATGCCCCGTGTCTGTCTCCTGTTCTCCCCACCCCCGCTCATGCCCCGTGTCTCTCTCCTGTTGGCCCCCGCTCATGCCCCGTGTCTGTCTCCTGTTGCCCCCCACCCCCCGCTCATGCCCTGTGTCTCCCTCGTGTTCCCCCCACCCCCCGCTCATGCCCTGTGTTTCCCTCGTGTTACCCCCACCGCTCATGCCCCGTGTCTCCCTTGTGTTCCCCCCACCCCCGCTCATGCCCCTTGTCTCTCTCCTTTCCCCCGCACCCCCGCTCATGTCCCGTGTGTGCCCTGTACCCCTCCGCTCATGCCCCGTGTCTCCCTCGTGTTCCTCCCCACTCCCCGCTCCTCATACCCCGTGTCTCCCTCATGTTCCTCCCCACCCGCTGCTCATGCCTCGTGTCTCTCTCGTGTTCCCCCCACCACCGCTCATGCCTCATGTCTGTCTCCTGTTCCTCCCACCCCCGCTCATGCCCCGTGTCTGTCTCCTGTTCCCCCTACCCCCCGCTCATGCCCTGTGTCTCTCCTGTTGCCCCCACTCCCCGCTCATGCCCTGTGTCTGTCTCCTGTTCCCCCAACCCCCCACTCATGCCCCGTGTCTGTCTCCTGTACCCTCCACCCCCTGCTCATGCCCCGTGTCAGTCTCCTGTTGCCCCCACCCCCCCTCATGCCCTGTGTCTGTCTCCTGTTGCCCCCCACCCCCCGCTCAAGCCCCGTGTCTGTCTCTGTTATTCCCCCACCCCCGCTCATGCCCCGTGTCTGTCTCCTGTTCCCCCCACCCCCGCTCATGCCCCGTGTCTCTCTCCTGTTGCCCCCCACCCCCCGCTCATGCCCCGTGTCTGTCTCCTGTACCCCTGTCTCCTGTACCCCCCTCCCCCTGCTCATGCCCTGTGTCTGTCTCCTTTACCCCCCACCCCCCGCGCATGCCCCTTGTCTGTCCCATGTTGCCCCACTGCTCATGCCCCGTCTCTGTCTCCTGTTCCCCCCACCCGCTCATGTCCCGTGTCTCTCTCCTGTTGCCCCCCACCCCCTGCTCATGCCCCGTGTTTGTCTCCTGTACCCCCACCCCCTACTCATGCCCCGTGTCTCTCTCCTTTACCCCCCACCCCCCGCTCATGCCCCGTGTCTGTCTCATGTTGCCCCACTGCTCATGCCCCGTCTCTGTCTCCTGTACCCCCCAACCCCCTGCTCATGCCCCGTGTCTCTCTCCTGTTGCCCCCCACCCCCTGCTCATGCCCCGTGTCTGTCTCCTGTACCCCCACCCCCTACTCATGCCCCGTGTCTCTCTCCTGTTGCCCCCCACTCCCCCGCTCTCTCTCCTGTTGCCCCCCACTCCCCCGCTCATGCCCCGTGTCTGTCTTCTGTTCCCCCCACCCCCCGCTCATGCCCCGTGTCTGTCTCCTGTTCCCCCCACCCCCCGCTCATGCCCCATGTCTGTCTCCTGTTGCCCCCACCCATGCCCCGTGTCTGTCTCCTGTACCCCCCCACTCCGCGCTCATGCCCCGTGTCTCTCTCCTGTTGCCCCCCACCCCCCGCTCATGCCCCGTGTCTGTCTCCTTTTGCCCCCCACCCCCCGCCCATGCCCCGTGTCTGTCTCCTGTTCCCCCCATCCCCCGCTCATGCCCCCGTGTCTGTCTCCTTTTGCCCCCCACCCCCCACCCATGCCCCGTGTCTGTCTCCTGTTCCCCCCATCCCCCGCTCATGCCCTGTGTCTGTCTCCTGTTCTCCCCACCCCCCGCTCATGCCCCGTGTCTCCCTCATGTTCCCCCCACCCCCCGCTCATGCCCCTTGTCTCTCTCCTTTCCTCCCCACCCCCACTCATGTCCTGTGTGTGCCCTGTACCCCCCCGCTCAAGCCCCGTGTCTCCCTCGTGTTCCTCCCCACCCCCCGCTCATACCCTGTGTCTCCCTCATGTTCCTCCCCACCCGCTGCTCATGCCCCGTGTCTCTCTCGTGTTCCCCCAACCACCGCTTATGCCCCGTGTTTCCTTTCTTTCCCCCCCCACCCCCCGCTCATGCCCTGTTGTGTTCTTTATACACCCTGCCTTCCCTTTCCATGGTGGCCATCTTGGTAAAAGATTTTCCTTCCTACTCCGGTACGCCGCAGGCTGTAAGGGAATTACTGTAAGAACCTACTTGAAGGCTACGTCTACAAATAAAATAAAATGTTTAGTTTCTGACTGTTACTGAAGAAAACCATATGGCCTAGATGTGTCAGCAAAAGAAAAAAGAGTGAGCCAGACATGTGATGTCATCAGTGATGTCATCAATGACATTTGTGATGTCATCTTTGATGTCCTGGGTGTTAGTTTTAGCAGTGCACAGTGGTGGCGCAAGTTATGGTTGCTTAGCTTACCATAACTGGCTAATTTCAAGGGTTTTTCGGTTTTACTTGGAACCATAACGAATTTCATAGGTTTTTAGTAGCACAACTTAACCATAACGTCCCGTTAACAAAGTTTTTTCACTGAATTTCATAGGCTTTTAGTAGCGCAACTTAACCATAACGTCCCTTTAACAAAGTTTTTTCATTGAAAATATATATATATATATATGGGGATAATGGACACCAGAGAAGAGACAGATTACCAGGGTGGACACCTGAGAAGTGAGAGGATTTGCCTTATTCCTGCGCTTAAATATAGCGGCTAGAAGAAACGTGTACCCAAAGTCCCACATAATAGGGAACATATAGACTACCACAACGTTTAAAGACGTCGTGAAAGGGGTTTGTTTACACTCCATGAAGGGGTAATGATTAGAGGTAGAGATATCTGTGTCCAGCTGATGTCTGTCTAGTCTGTTAAGTGTCTTTCTTACTTATTTTCTGTCGTGACGTCACATGTGGAATTTTTTAAGAGACCTGATTAAAAAAAAAAAAATGCGCGATTCAATAGCTGAGACAGAATCGCATCTGAATTGATGGTTTTTGAGCAAATTGGTAATATAACATTTTTTGTGAAAATTTGGATTGGAGCTTCCAGTGTTTGGTGCTCGCTCATATTGTCACGAGTTGTTTAAGCCACACAAAAACATTGGCAAGTGTTATATAAAAGGAAAGTGAAAAGATTTAAACATGGAAGACATAACTCCATTAGCACACTTATGCAAGCAATTGCCAAAACACACACCCAAACTAAAGGAGTATAGGACCAAGTGGGTCAAAGGGACTGCCCATAAGATGTTTATGCCGTGGCCACAAATTGGGTCTTCATCTAAAGCCGTTTTACAACATATGAGGACATATTTGCATTCCACATATACAGGCAAGAAGTTAGAAAAACGCCTTGCTATTCTTGAATTGTGGAAAATGTACGAACAGGTAAAGGAGGAAGAGCTGCCAACAGATTGGATACTTAATGGATGCACTGAGGGGGGTGAGATGCCTACCGCGCCACCTGCTTCACCCGAAATGAAAGATGAAGGAAGTAAGGTCGAGGGATTATACCTGTTGAGGGAACTTAAAGCAGCCACGGGGTACAGCAACCCTGCATATGAGTCACCTACACATAGTTGTGATGAAAATCCAGGCAAGGATAAGGACAAGAATATCACCGCCACAGTCCCAAGGGACAAGGGGAGGCGCGATGATGAAGGAAAAGACCAGGCACAGACAAGTGCATCACTCGACAAGGAGAGAGAAGGGAAGAAATGGAAAGGGAGCGGAGACAGAGCTGATGAGATAGCATTTGAAAAGGACGAATGCATGGGAGGACACATTTTATTGAAATTCGATGTTAAAGGAATTGATGACACAAAACAAAAGGAGAGGTTCGATGAAACAGAAAGAAAGGGGAAAGAAAAGGAATTAAGAGACAAAAAGATAAGAAGGAAAAACATACAGAGGCGAGAACAGCTATATCGCGAGGAGCAAGAAAAACAGCTTGATCGCAACCCAAGAGCACACTACGATCGAGACAGACAGGAACAGCAAAGGTTAGAAGAGAGCAAAGAATATGTGAGAAAAGAATAAAAAGACGAAGAGATGAGGAAATACAGAGGGCAGATGAACATAGAAATGAAAAGAGAAAGGAAGAGGATAGGGTCAGAGAAGAGGCAAGGAAGTGCAAAGAATTTGATGACGATATCGAACGTAAGCGAAGACAGAGAGCATGCAATCTTTAATATTTGGAAAGGGAGGTTAAAAAAGTGGTAGACTGGGAAGACATTGAAGAATTTTTACCTGCGTACGATTCGGCACCAGGCACGTCTAGGGCGAATAATGATGATGACTTTGACACCAGAAGCATCGCAGAAATGATAGATAGAATATATGATGAAATGGGGTTAGAACAAATACCCCAAGGAGAGGGTGAAGACGAGCGCCTGGAGAGCACTCAACTGTATGACACTGAGGATGTCACCCTGAGTAGCGGGAATAAAGCCCTATACATGGATAAAATAGACATAAGTAGGAATAAAGAAGATACAAGAAGTTACATAAATTGGGAACACACAATGTCGGACTCCGAAGTAGAGGAGCGCGAGGACAGAGAAGGAGAGAGACAGAAAGAAGGACGTCTCCCAAAGAGAAAAAGGAATACGATGGTCAGATACTAGCGAGTCCGCACCAAGGGCATGCAGAGTCAGCCACGCAGTCTGACCGACAAGAAGAAGTGTCTCTTGGACAGAGGAGGGTGTCTTCACTGCCCTATGTGTACAGACTAAGGACATTGCCAGGTAGGCGGCGATGCAGGAATATTACCCCTGCAATAGACAGGAGAACAATGAGAAAATATAAAGAGGGCTACGCATTCCAGTTTCCACTACTAGAGAAGGTGGGAGTAAGACCACAATATATTCCATGGCCAAACATGGATCGGGAAAACTTGATAAACAAGCTTCCAATGCTGACGTTGGGAGCCAGAAAATTCATACATGTGTTAGAAAAAATGGCAAGGGGAAATACGTTAGCCATACGGGACATTAAGGGTCTCCTAATCGCCATACTTGGTGAGAGAGCAGATGACGTGTGGGCACAGGCAGGGTACCCTGGTGTAACCACAATCAATACCGCACATGACGGAGCGCCATTTAACAATTGCAGAGCAGCAGTATAGAAAGCGCTACGAGTAATTTACCCAGACACTTCCGATATGGGAGCTATAATGACTCAAAAAATGAACGATTCTGTAGATCTGTTAATTTATATACAGAATTTCCAAGACGTGTGGGTGCTCGAAACGCGTGAATCTTGGACAAAATCCATACCTGTGTTTTACCATATATTGTGGCAAGGATTGACAGAAACAGTACAGAAATAACTCAAGAAATTGGTAGGAGTTGAGGCTAAACCTTGGGCTGAAATATAGTTGACTATCACACACTATTGCAGACTATTACAGGAGAAGAATCGAAAGAAGGCAGCAACTTGAAAGGGTGAGGAAGCGAAACTAGTGCAGAAGAAACTATCAAAGTACGCTCTTGAAGGAGCCATGCTAACTAATGCAGCTGAACAAAGCATGCAGCAGGTGGCTAGTCCACAACAGAATAATCAGGGTAACGTAGGATTTTACCCACGGAGGAGAGGATTTAGGGGAAGAGGATGGCAGAGCAGTCAGTGAGGCTGTCAAAATAATCAGGGAAGCTTTCAAAACGTGCAAAATCGAAACCCACATATGACAAATGGGCAAATAATCCGACCACGACCCGTATGTTGGCTCTGTGGAATAACAGGGCACTTGGCGCGCACATGCAGAAATCAAGGCATGATGCAGAATGGCCAAAGGATGGGAGCAGGCATAGCGAATCCACCTGCAGTTGTACAACAGGGCGTTGCACAGAATCACACAGTGCAACAACAAGCACCAGGAGCACAGCACAGAGTGCAACCTCAGAGCATGGGCAGTTTTCCGCAAGGACACATCCAACAGGCACTTTTGCAATTGTCACAGGTAATGAGCACAGGGCAGATCCAGAAACCTGGAAGGGAAAGCAACAATGGGAATGGGGAAAATATAAAAGGGCACGATGGGCCAACATTGTGTATGAACTAGGACAGCTCACTGGGAACCCTGATGTGCCCTATCCTATCAGTGACACCAGACCCTCATAGGGAACCTAGGGTGGATGTCGTTATAGGGGGCAAGGATTATTCCTTCCTAGTAGACACAGGTGCAACACGCTCGTGTATACATGAAGGCAAGTTTTCCTTGTCCGGCGAGTCCATAGATACTCAGAGTTTTACAGGAGCTCACAGTCGAGTTCCCTTTACAAACACACTCCCAGTCTCCTTAGGAGAGTGCAAAATCAATGTACCTTTATTGTATTCACGTCAGACCCCAGTAAACATTTTGGGTCAAGACCTAATGACAAAATTGAACATGACAATTTTGTTCACGGAGGAGGGCATAGTATGCTCCACTCCAGGAATGCACTACCCAAATATATGTGAAATGATTAGAGCATACTCAGGACACATAGCCATGAGGACCATACCATTAGAGCCAGAAATGTTCGCATATGGCATGCGTGTGCTTATTGCGGGATTACCAGGCCTTGCAGACACAATCATGAGAACCCCTGATGAGTTTTTATTCAGACCAAGAATACCTATGCATGAGGAGGCGGGACAAGTATTTCCCTTGAAGATACACGCAGCTGCAGTGCGAGGGAAAATGGTTTTTGTTTGACGGTTACGATGAGGAGGGCAGACAATGGTGCGCGATTATTTCCATCATAGAAGGATATCGAGTGGCTGACGTCACCGATAATGATCTGTTTGAAGAACAACCAGATATGGGAGAGACAATAGTGGAAGTGAATCTCACCTTTTGGGTAAAGATAATTAAAAGAGAAGTACCTCAGAAAATGATGTTGGCAGTAGAACTTCCCAAATGTGTTGATGAAATTATATCTAAAGTGCCTATCTCAGTGTGGACTACTGGACCCTATGACTTAGGTCTCCTGAAAGGGGTGGGAGAAGTAAAAATTAAATTTAAAACAGGAGCAATCCTACCAAGAGTCCGACAATATCCCATGGCCAGAGAGGTCGATGAAGGGATTTCTAAGACAGTCTCTGCCATGATGGACCAGGGCATCTTAGTGACGTCAGAGTCACCATGTAATACGTCAGTTTATCCTGTCAAGAAATCAAAGGGGGGGTCTTAGAGGCTAATTTAAGATCTTAGACAGATAAACGATATTGTTGAGGCCGAGTTCCCTTTAGTACCTAACCCGTCTACAATTCTATGTAATATACCCATTGAGGCAAAATATTTCACAGTGATTGACTTGAAAAATGCATTTTTCTCAATCCCATTGCACCGTGGCTCACAAGATCTGACTTCATTCACATTCAGACAAATGCATCTGAAAAGCACAAGGCTGCCACAGGGGTACTGTGAGTCTCGGTCTATTTTTAATAGAGTCATACAAATGGATTTAAGCAACATTGCACTAGAAAGTGTTGTCTTACAATATGTTGATGACATGCTGATTTGCAGCACCACAGAAGACTAATGCAGGCACAATTCTGTTCAGCTATTAACTATATTGGCTGAGAAAGGATATGAAGTTGACAAGGAAAAGTTACAATATTGTCAACAAGAAATGCTGTACATAGGCGAGTTGATCTCACATGAAGGGAAGAAAGTGACCCCAGAAAGGGCTGAAGCCATAATGAACACGTCTAAACCGCACACGATAAAGCAAATGCAGAGCTTTCTAGGTCTATGGAATTATGTAAGAACATGGGTTTTCAATTACAGCTCTTATACTAAGCCTTTACTTCAGGCCCTAAAGAAGGCCCATGTGATAAAAGAAAGGATTGAATGGTCTGAAGCCATGGAGGAAGGGTTTACTGAACTCAAGAGAGCAATTTGTACAGCTCCAGTTTTCCCAATTATGCCGAGGAATTTTACCTGTTTTCACACACAAATGGCAGCAGTATGACGGCAGTACTTGCTCAAAGAACCTCCTTGGGGTACAAACCCCTAGCATACTACAGTGGGAATCTGGACCCAGTAATGAGAGGCCACTTCCCATCTGAACAAAGTTTAGCGGCCCCAGCGTTCGTCATAGAGAAAGCTACAACCATTGTGATGAGATGCTCCATGACGTTGTACGTCGAGCACTCACTATTTGCCATTCTAGAGAAACCAAAGGGCACATTGACATCTCAGAGAGCTTCTGCTTATGAAGTGATCATATCAAACTGAGCGATAAGTCTGATGTAAAATAGTAAACCCAGCCATGTTCATTGCAGAGCCATTCACTGAAGGAGAGCCAACACATGACTGTGCGAATTATGAAGAATTCTATGATGAAATTCCCAGGGTGAAAGAAAATGCCTTGGCAGGAGGAGAGATCATCTTTATTGATGGGTCATTGAAAATCGAACAAAGTGATGGGCAGAGATACACAGGTGTTGCTGTGATAAAACACACAGCAAATGGAGAGTTTCAAGTACTTCGTAGTGCACGAATACAATCTCATTATTCAGCACAGGCTGCAGAATTTTTGGCGCTGATACTCGCCATCGAGAATCACGCAGACCAGGAAGTAACAGTGTACAGTGACTCCGCCTATGTGACATCGACAGTGCACGCAGGCTTAGCACACTGGAAAAGGAGGGGCTATTTATTGGACAGGCTGATTAAGGCACTACAGCTCCCAGTGGGTATAGTGTTGTGAAAATGCGCCGCTCACACCAAGGGTACAGACTTTGTCTCACGCGGGAACCAAGCAGCGGACACAGAAGCCAAACGTATGGCATCCAAAAGTGAGACGATTATGGAAGTGGCGTGCACCAATGAAAGGATGATGGTTGCACGGGCGACATCGGAAGCCTATAACGATCTTGGGCAAACACAATTGATGGAGCTCCAAGGGGAGGCACCACAGGACGAGAAGAACTTGTGGAAACATCGAGGGTGTTCTTTAAAACCCTCTGACAGCTTGTGGTGACAAGACAGCACTGGTGAACCAGTAATGCCTGTAGCCCTATTAAAAATAGCGCTGGAGCAGTTGCATTACCCAGCACACATGATAAAAGAGAATCTAGAAGCAAAGCTCCCGGAAGACTGGTTCATACCGAATTTAGCAGAGCACGTTGCATTTATTAAGGTGAACTGCATAATCTGTCACCAATTAAAAGTAACGAGAGGAGTCATCCCCAGGCCAAATGGGACTTTTAAGCACTTGCAAGTCGATTATTTTGACATAATTCAAGTATGCAACGGGTACAGATACTTAATTATTGTGGTGTCTATTCTCTAGATGGATAGAAGCAGGTCCATGTACATACCCAGACTCTACCTGTGCGGCCAAATTTCTAGTGAGGGAAGTGTTCCCCTGGTGGGGGTTGTGTGAAGTCATGAGATCAGATAATGGGGCTCACTTTGTCAATACAGTGTTTGAGCAGATTAGCTTGCTGCTTGGTATAAAGCAAAAGTTCTCATCAGCGTATTATCCAGAAGGTAATGCGATCTGTGAGAGGCTCAATGGCTTGTTAAAGGAAAGGATAGCCAAGTTGAAGCTTACTCTAAAGAAGGGATGGTTGCACTGCCTTCCACTGGCATTGTATGCTCTTCGGAACCAACCTGGCTCCGACCATCATCTTACGCCACACGAGATAGCCACAGGAGGAAGAATGAGAACTCCCCTCACACCCCGAAACAGAGCTAGATGTGATACCCAGTCAACAGGAGAGGTTTTAGGAACCGAAATGCAAAACTATCTGAACTGTATGACATCTTGCCTTACTGTAATTTCAGACCAGCTTCAGGGCCGACAAACAGGGTGCATCGCAGCACCGAACACAGAAGGAGACACTGCATCAGACTCAGTTCATGGTCTACGTGTTCCACTTGTCTTCCCTGGTGACGTTGTCTTGTTGAGGTATTTATAAAAGGAAAAAGTGGGACGAACCAAGATTCAACAATCATTTTATCATAGAGGACTGCACTTCGTCCGCTTTGAAGCTACAGGGTAGGAGAGCTTGGGTTTTTCTCTGTGACATTAAACCTCACATCGGAGAAAGCCCCCTGTCTGCACTCCAACTAGAGGAATCGACGAGCAACGGGGAAGAACCACAGCACGTGCAGACAAGATCCATGACGAGGTAGAAGGACGTATGACCAGCAAAGTAAAGACAAGGAACTTTCTGCAAGTTGTGGCTTCATTTTGGACATTCCTCTAACCAAAAAAGGGGATAAGGACATAAAAATGGACACTCTGTGCATCGTAGTTGCAGGGTGAAGAAGAAAATTGTGCGTATAAGCCACGACATACTCTGCTGATTTGAATTTGCAACTGAGGCACACTTAAGGCTTGATGAGAAAAAGACTATGACAAATTTTGACCAAGGATATTTACATTGAAAGCAAATACAGTATCCCGAATTGTTCCACACCGGAATCCTATTTGAAGTCACTTATGGTGTCCCACGGTAGGGACATCACAAAGGACATAGTTACCTACTTCAACCTAGTGCTAAGATCATACCCGTCATTAGAAGGAAGGATCACAAGTGTCGCAGACTTTCTCCAAGATCCTGAAAACGAAAAAATAATAAGGCAACTGCTTACTGTCTTTGCAGAACAATTCATTTTACTCCCTGAGTACAGTGAGAAAGAAGCAAATGTTCCCAACACAGGCGGAAATAGATGAGCTCATCAACACACTGTTCTTTTGTATAATTGAATACTGTCCATCTATTGTCAGAAGAACAACAGAGACGTTAACATTCCTTCAAGATCCAATGAATACAGAAAACCTGAGTCATCTCCTAAACAACGTGATCTTTTTGGTTGCACTTCATGCAAACAGACAGTGCAGACATTGTTTACATCATGGAAAAAACATATGATCCTGAATCTCAACGAAAATCTGGACAGATGTCCCTGTCACCAGAAGACAGTAGATTTGAATACAACGTCTTCTTTCACCTCATTGGGAACTTTTCAGAGCTACTGGGAAGGCCAACCAATATTGACATACTTACATTCCCCGGAGATCCAGTGAAGTGTACTCAGCTAAACATGCTCTTGCATGCTATTGTAGCTCAAATCAAAACTTTCAATCTCCATCGAGTCTTTAGGAGAAGATTGTGAAACCTTCCGCCGAGGGACAGATCGAAGAAGCAGAATCCAAAACTCCATTTGTTACATTTGTTGTTATTTTTCCCTATTTCTTCATACCAGTCAGTGTCTAGCATGTCCTCAGGACTGAAGCAGATTTGGGGGTGGATTGGGAACTCACCTACTTTGAACATGCACAGTAAAAGGACACACTGAAGTATTACTTAATTTGATTTCTTTTCCATAGACTAGCAAAGGAACAGGATCCTGAATTAAAAGACAATTGCCACTTGCAAGAAGAAGAATGGGAGCACCTTTAAGCACCAGACACTCATAGACTCAGTACTTGAAATATTAGATAATATTAGATAAGGAAACAATAACATCGAGAGTCGGCTAATGATCAAGATGGGGGCCCAGAGTAGCAACCTGGTCCTTCCGCAAGAAGAGAGGCACCTCGGCTTCTCTGGAAAAAATGATGTTGCCTTACATAATGAACCATAATGTACTTATGCATTGTATTTATCATCATTTACTGTCATTAATGATCAGAAATGCATTCTATATAGGTACACAAAGTGTTCCTAATTCAGTACACTAACCTGATGATTTACGCATGAAACCCAGAAAGGCACCCAGACCATGCATAGTCATTCCAGTCCCCAGAACATCTGATGGTGGAGTGAGTGAACCTGAAATGGATGTGACTAGCAATGATACACACACTCTTGTCGTAACGATTGAGCAGGAAAGCCGGAGACAGGGTCGGCACTAAGTTAATGATGAGAAATTACTGACAACTAAATGCACACAAACACTGAATGTACACAAAACAGACTAAAGCAGCAGAAAGAAAGAGACTGCCTACCACAAAAACCTGAGAAATACAAACAGAAGCAGTCATATCAGAAACCCTTAAGAAAACAGAAGCGGCCTCAGAAAAACTCTCTGCAAGGACACAAATGTTAGCAGACTTGCTATTCCTGCACATAGCCAGAGCAAGGAAACTGCATGGGGAACTGAAAAATAAAACCACAGAGACTGTTTCGCCAAGCATATATGTTCCAACACAAGAGACAAGTACCAGTTCCACAGTACAGCCATGTGCCTGATCAGTGTCAGTTTGGTTGGCATGGGCATTTGCACGCAGCAGAGAAAAAATGCATGAAGGAGAAGGAAGAGATGCCAGACTCCTGTCCACCCAAATGGCGCAGATGAGAAGGCCTGCACCTTGGACCAGGATACCTAAGAACCCTCCATCAAGAAAGAGCCATACAGACACATTCAGAGATGTAGTAATAGCAAACTACATGAAAACACTAAGAATTAAGAGAAGCATGCATGAAGACGACAATGAACTGAATGATTACCTGGATAGCACAGCACACTTAGGCAATAAAAATTTGGTACCAGCACATGAAGGAAGTTGGGAGACGAAATTCTGAAGGGGAATGCTATGTTTGTGCTCTCCTACCATACAGCATGGGAAAGTCCAAGATATTTGTAGCTGTAGAAATTGATGTCCAGACAGCACACTGTCTTTCACACGTAGCCATGTGCAAAACTAGAGGCCAATTTATGGGAAGTGATGTTTCCCTAATATGGCCAACTGAAACAGCCTATCCTGATGAAGCCTATTCAGTTTATAGCCGGTCAAGTGGCACAGCGAGTAGAGCGCCCGCTTTGACACCCGTGCAGAGCCTGTTAACGCAGGTTCGAATCCCGGCGGGGCCAAACTCAGCCTTTCATCCTTCCGAGGTCGATAAATGAGCACCACACACCGTGGGTAATAATAAACAGCGCTCAGATACCTGAGGGTTTGTAGCGCTATATAAAAGCCTAATTATTATTATTATTATTATGATTATGTCCAAGACATTAAGACAAGAAACAGAGATCATACAAGGAATCATGTGATCAGGTAAGAGAAGCTTGGAGTTAAAGGAGCAGGAATAAAATGGGAAGTAAATCTCAGACTAAATGTCCAAGGAAAAACTCCAGAGGAAGATCGAAAGTGGAAGAACAGAGCTCAGATGCAGATTCGGGGAACGGTGCTTTCACCAGACAGATAGGAAAAAGGAGTTCTGATTTGCCGAGCATGGGTGATCACTGGACTCTACAAAGAAACTATTGATATTGTGCAAAATGGCTGCAAGCCATAATGGCCAAAACTTTCAAAACTACTGAAGATAGTACCACTGGAAAGCCCAAAATTCTTCTTCAGAAACAATGGCACAAAAAAGATGGGAGAAAATCAGAACTGTGGACGAGTTTTTGATGCTCCAGGAATGGTTCACAGAACAGTAATTATGGATCATTATTAGGCATGTGGATCTAAAGCATACATCATACTGCCAAGAGACTGGGATGCATATGTACGATTGTGAATGTCCACGTTCCAGAATTAGTAATCCCGAAAAGTGACCTGAGCATTGATAGTTTCCCGAAAGCAGATGCATACTTGAGGAAGAAGAGATCTGTGGAACTGCTTTTAAAGCTAACCTGTGTTTTCTTCCTCTTCTCCTCACAGGCCGCTGTGGTGCTCCGAGTGAATGAGAGCGTGATGAAAAACAGGCCCCCGGAATCCATTAAGGTAAGTACAGCGCTGTGCATGGAAGCATGGTGTAGCATGATGGAATTCAGGTAAGACTGATGGAATTCGATGTTTTGGAAGCCCACGTTGTAATATTGTTTTTCCCTTTCTCGTTATTGCAGGTCGCAATGTTCGAACAGCAGCTGTGGTAGCCGGAAGTCCTTAAGCTAGTACTCACATGTGAGTGATGTTTCTTCTTCTCTCGGTTTCCACAGATGGCAGCCCAGTTGAGATGCTGAGTGCTGGCTGATGTTTTCTCAGGTAAGACAGAAAAATCTTGTTCTTGGTCTTGCAGGATTACAGGAAGATGTTGAAGACCAGGAGCTGGATACGGTGATCGTCACGCTGTGGGTTGCAGAATAACACAAAGCATGTTCTGCAGTCAGGGTGTGGTTTATATAGCCCAGGTAAAGTAGTACCAGGGAAAGTAGTTCCAGGCCTGCCACACCCAAAACACTAGACGGCATGGCTTGGTTCTTAGAACTAGACTGTGTGGGTGCTTCCATGTTGGATTTAAAGGCCCATGTACATAAATGGGACCTCGTTTGAACAGCCCTTCCTTCCTACATATGAGCCTGGTGTGCCAAAGGCGCCATGACTGGCTCCAGGAGCCCCTTTCCATGGCTTTAAGGCCCTCAGGGTTCTGTGGGAACCTGCTTGTGGCACAACTTGTGCCCCCTCACAGTGGTCATGACATATACCTTCTCACAATGAAGAAAATTGAACTTTAATGGAAGCTATAGGTATGCTGACAATCATGCAGCACCAATGAAACCGACAAAGTTGATGATGACAGCTGGTTTGGATCACTGTTTTCAAGGGTTCCAAAATGGATTGCGGATGCATTCAAGTTCTTGGAAGCCCTGCTAGTGATGATATTACTAGGATTTTGTGTTATCAAGTTAATAATCTCACAATGCCAGAAAACTGCAAAGAAAGCCATAGGGATGAAGATTATGATTGATGTCAACCAGGATCGAAGCCCAGAGATCTAACTGACGAAGAAATAAGAGATGTTGTGAAGGCTAGCAAGCACGCACCAGAAGTTACAAAGATTCTCTTTCCCAGGAAGCACAGAAAGGATGTGGGAAGATGGATTTATTGTAACCCAAATGGACAATGTCAGCTGATGACATGGAACAAAAATGAACATGTAAAGACAGCAGGAAATCTAAGAGTAGTGATAAAGATATGGACGCCAAAAAGACACTTCTTCAAGCCATCATGTACAGAACCAGAAAATGTAGAGGGAATGAGCCCAGAAGATGAAATGAAGATGAATACAGAAGAATCAAGTAATATAAATCCGAAGGAGGAAGTGGTTGATGAATCGACCAGAGAGAGGAGTGTAGAGGAGGTCCCAAATATAGTCAACACTCCAGTCGCCCATTTTGAAGTACCAGGTACGTTCACACCGAAATATATGACATATGATGAGCAAATAAACCAGCAGAGAGCTGCAGTAGGGCTCTTCCCAGTACCTATTAGAAGAACAATACATATTGAAGTACCGATAACCAGACAACCATGGACTGTAAGGTACCCATTGAGAAAACCCTACCAGCAAAAGAAAGGAAATGAAGATTGTTTAAGTACTGTACAGGAGGAAACCAGAAAATCCTTAATGGAGGGTGAATGGTGATATCAAGAGAGCCTGGACGGACTCACAGATAGAACAAATAATGAACCAAGAATGACACAAAGAGAAAAAAAGAACTGAGAAATGAGATTGTGAACTTAAAGTGATAGAAAGCTATCAAAGTGTAAGAGAGTTGAGCTGTAAGCAAAATAAAGACAGCCAATCAGTTTACGCCTGTAAATATGCTTGGAACTGCAAGAAGCTAAAGAGAACAGTGCGGTTTGCTATGTTAAGTAGAAGAATAGAGCAGCAAGCACCATCGTATATAATCTACCTAAAAATGAAGCACACTATTATAAATGCGTGTCCACTTTGCATAAGAAGCAGAACCAACTCAGGTTATTACAGGCAAAAAAGCAAGAAGTTCCATATTCTAGCATCAAGAGGAAAAAGGCTGAATCCAAACTCGCCAGAGGCAGCTCGTGCCAGGGCAGCCGAGGTCACATAGATAGAAGATGTAGACATTAGCTACTTTATTTAAAGCAAAGAACATAATATCCTGCCTCTGAAGAATCGAGATAAGAAAGCAAAGGCAGGTGGCAGGGTGAAACGAAAATCAAATGCACAAATGGAGAGAAATGAGGCAAATCCATGGTGTACTAGCACATGACCAGACAAGTGAGAGGAGGCATGAGTTCACACCTTTGCTTGGCATCCGCCCAGACAGAGATATCAAAACTTTCCAGACAGAAGATGCAGTTTCGAGGCCAACCACAGTAACATAATTGACACATAGTTGTTGAAGTGATGATCGATTGTAACCTTAATTGGAGGAAGGCCGGGTAGCTGAGGGGGCACCCTGCACCTGGTTGACCATTCTGCGTGATGCTAGGCAAAGTGGAGAGTTATGCATGGGGTTGATGCCAACCCAATCACAGTGGACCAAATAATCTAGAGTCCTATAGTTAATAGAACCAATGAGACGTCGTACTTTTAGTGACATTTATAGTAGTCATTTATGAAGGAAGTGCTTAGATGACCACCTGACAGTATTTACCCAATCCCCTTACTCCGTTACCATAAACAGATATAGCACCTATATTAAAGTTACCTTTTTCCAACCAATAGAATTGCATGTTATCTTTTGAGTGTTACACGTCAGATTATGACGCGTTTTGAGTATAAAAGTTATGTTTTGTATGAAATTCGAGGGAGTTGAAGCGAGACAGGCTGTCACACTGCTGTTGATTTCCATGTTTCCCCGTTTTTTGTACTTGTCATTAAACAGACTCCCCTTTGCCAAACCATTGAGTTGTCCTTATTGATTGCGTTAAGAGACCCTGCACCCCCATCCATCTCGAGGTGCAACTATCTCGTCTTAAAGAGCTGAAGAGCAAACCCCGACTCTATGGGCCGGCAGGGGGTCTCTCGGTACAAACGTGATGTGCATCTTAGGTTTTTGATAATGCCGGCATGTTGTATCCGAGGACAATGCGGTGGCGAAAGAGCCTGGAAAACATACTTTATGGCATCTGGTGGTGGGAAGAAGGGATGGAAAGGGTGACGGAGTGAGAAGTGCTTCATCTGATATATCTCATTAGAAGAAGGCGGTGGTGTGCCAGCGGTATCCGTGCATACTACTCCAACTCGCAGTTACCTCAACAGGCAACAACCTTGTGTGGTGATTGCAGGCAGCCTTCAGTATGGCATGACAGCTCCAGCGGCAATCTGTTTCTGTGATGAGTGGTGGCAGGCTCAATTGCAGAAGGGGTGTTCATTCCACATGACATGAACTTTTAAACATAGCATGTACTATGGTGTGTTGTGTGGTGTTAGTCTGTAGCCCTACGATACATGACTGCAGCCCTTGCACGGAAAAGTATGTCGACTGGTTGAAAAGGTATCTCCACTGGTTGCAAGTAGATCTCACATTGGCTACATTGCACACATTGTACGTTGCATGGGTGTGGTGATTGTTAGAACATCCTTCAGTTGTCGGTGTATGGGTGGAGATGCTACAGTGAGCAGTCCTACAGTCTGTCTACTGGGTGCAGCATTGGAATAGTGTCCATATAGAAGAGGGTATGGTAAAACGGGTTCTTATATGTGCTTGGGTAGTCTGCATTGCGCAGATTAGTAAGTGTTGTAGTGCACTATGCAGTATTGGTTCTATGCATGTACTACACTGTTGGGAGCAGGACCAATAATGTGAAGATTTTGTTGTTTGGTTGCCATTAATACAGTGCTTTGTGTATGGAAGAGGGTAGCAGTGCCAAACACTGTGGTATGTTTTTGCATTATGGTAAGTGGAACATGTGTGCTTACATCCCTGCTTTATGGTGTGGCTTTTGGGCAGAGGTTCTGGTCCCTTTGTTGCCTTTGTGAAATCTGGCACATGACTACATGTTCACCTGAATGGCTCTGTTATGTTGTGGTGGGTGTGGGCAAGGTCTAGACTGTGGGGTGCATGGCCGAAGGCCATAGGCCATGCACCCCACAGTCCAGGCCTAGGTCTTCAACGCAGCCACCACAACATAATGCAGCAAACATCTTACAGTTGTCGGTGCATGGCTGGAGATGCTGCAGTGAGCAGTGCTGTAGTGTGGCCAGTGGGTGCAGTGTTGAAATACTGTCCGATTAGAAGATGGTACAGTTGAAGTGGATGCAATATGTGCTTGGGTAGTTTGCATTGAGCAGATTAGTAAGTGTTGTACTGCACTCTGCACTATTGCTTGTATGCAGTTACTTCGTACAATTGTCACTGCATGGGTGGAGATATTGCAGTGAGCTGTTTTGCAGCGTGTCCACTCAGTGGCCTAACACAAAATGTGGGGGCCCCCTGCAAGCCATGCTGAGGGGGCCCCCCTCCAACTCGGCAAAAAATCACAGGTCGTGCTACTCTCTTGGCCGGCCTAGATTATCACGCTTGCACAGTACGCATGAACGTGCTGCTGAAGAGGTATGCCGCACACTGTACTAGGAGACTGATATAAATATGTGTTTTAATGCAACATACAGCACACTTTCATTGGCTAATAAGCCAGAGTGTCTGCAATTGTGTTGTAGGGTAACACCAATCCAATAGATGAAAGCCACTAACAGTGCACAGGGACATTAATGCTTTGCTATTAGAAATGCTATGCCTCTTTGAAAACATGTCCCACTGGCTGCACAATGTAGACCAGTGTAGACACATAATAACATTACAGTAAAGCATGTCGACCACATTTGGACATACCTAGACTGATAGCACAAAACTGCAAGTCGAAGCAATAACACTCATCAAGAAGTGAGCACACATTGAAGCCCGGGTCTTTGCGGCCTCTAACAACACGGCCAACTCTTTAAAATCTGCATGGAACTGGTCAATCCTGTTGCGGTCTTCACCTCTCGTGTTCCCTCTGAGGCTCTCTGTATGGCTATGGCCTCTCACTTTGCTGCTAAAACTCAGGACATCCAGTCCACTATCTACTCTTCCTCTCTGTCTTCCTCTCTCGCCCCCCCTTTGAACATCTCTACCTCTCCTCCTCCTTTCTCCCCTTTCTCTCTGACAACACCTGATAAGGTTTCTAGACAAGTCTGTTCCATGAAAGTTTGGCCAAACAGGTGCTCCCCTGCTCCTCCAGAACCATCAATGACCATATTGACTCCCTTGCTGCAGCCTTGGCCGAATTCTGTAATCACTCTTTCACCACTGGAACATTCCCCTCTCCCCTTAAGCACTCTCTTGTGCACCCACTCCTCAAGAAGTCATCTGCTGATCCTACCTGTCCAGAAAACTATTGCTCAATCTCCATCACCCCTTTGCTGGTCAAACTCTTGGAAAAAAGCTGGCCATCTCCCAGCTTACTCTCCACATTGAACATGTTGGTTGTCTCCATGACCACCAGTCTGGCTCCAGAGCTGCCAGATGCATGGAAACTGCTCTCCTAAACACCTGTGAAGATCTGATCGCTAACCTTGATTCCAGCATTACTTCTGTCCTAATCCTCCTTGATCTTTCCTCTACTTTAGACACAATAAACCACGCCATACTGATCAATTGACTACATGAGAACCTGGGCATCACAGATCCGGCCCTGGCATGGTTGACCTCCTTCATCTTGGACTGCCCCTCCCAGGTCCAACTAGGTACCATTCTCTCCGCCATCTCTCTCTCTCTATCTGTGGCATTCACCGGGCTCTCTCCTCTCACCCTTTGGTCCATCTGATCTCTACCTTCTCCTCTAACTTTCAGTGTTATGAAGATGGCACTCAGCTTTCCTTCAGGCTCCTCTCATCTCTCACTCATTCCTGACTCTTTATCCGTATCCGTGATTCAGGATTGGTGCGCTGCCATCAATCTCTGCCTTAATGCCATTAAGATGGAGATCTTCCTGCGAGGCAAAAAACCTTTTATGTCATCTTCGACTCCACTCTCGCCCCCGTGTCTGTCTCCTTTTGCCCCCCACCCCCCGCCCATGCCCCGTGTCTGTCTCCTGTTCCCCCATCCCCCGCTCATGCCCCGTGTCTGTCTCCTGTTATCCCCACCCCCCGCTCATGCCCCGTGTCTCCCTCATGTTCCCCCCACCCCCGCTCATGCCCCTTGTCTCTCTCCTTTCCTCCCCACCCCCACTCATGTCCTGTGTGTGCCCTGTACCCCCCCGCTCAAGCCCCGTGTCTCCCTCGTGTTCCTCCCCACCCCCCGCTCATACCCTGTGTCTCCCTCATGTTCCTCCCCACCCGCTGCTCATGCCCCGTGTCTCTCTCGTGTTCCCCCAACCACCGCTTATGCCCCGTGTTTCCTTTCTTTCCCCCCCACCCCCCGCTCATGCCCTGTTGTGTTCTTTATACACCCTGCCTTCCCTTTCCATGGTGGCCATCTTGGTAAAAGATTTTCCTTCCTACTCCGGTACGCCGCAGGCTGTAAGGGAATTACTGTAAGAACCTACTTGAAGGCTACGTCTACAAATAAAATAAAATGTTTAGTTTCTGACTGTTACTGAAGAAAACCATATGGCCTAGATATGTCAGCAAAAGAAAAAAGAGTGAGCCAGACATGTGATGTCATCAGTGATGTCATCAATGACATTTGTGATGTCATCTTTGATGTCCTGGGTGTTAGTTTTAGCAGTGCACGGTGGTGGCGCAAGTTATGGTTGCTTAGCTTACCATAACTGGCTAATTTCAAGGGTTTTTCGGTTTTACTTGGAACCATAACGAATTTCATAGGTTTTTAGTAGCACAACTTAACCATAACGTCCCGTTAACAAAGTTTTTTCACTGAATTTCATAGGCTTTTAGTAGCGCAACTTAACCATAACGTCCCTTTAACAAAGTTTTTTCATTGAAAATATATATATATATATATGGGGATAATGGACACCAGAGAAGAGACAGATTACCAGGGTGGACACCTGAGAAGTGAGAGGATTTGCCTTATTCCTGCGCTTAAATATAGCGGCTAGAAGAAACGTGTACCCAAAGTCCCACATAATAGGGAACATATAGACTACCACAACGTTTAAAGACGTCGTGAAAGGGGTTTGTTTACACTCCATGAAGGGGTAATGATTAGAGGTAGAGATATCTGTGTCCAGCTGATGTCTGTCTAGTCTGTTAAGTGTCTGTCTTACATATTTTCTGTCGTGACGTCACATGTGGAATTTTTTAAGAGGCCTGATTAAAAAAAAAAAATGCGCGATTCAATAGCTGAGACAGAATCGCATCTGAATTGATGGTTTTTGAGCAAATTGGTAATATAACATTTTTTGTGAAAATTTGGATTGGAGCTTCCAGTGTTTGGTGCTCGCTCATATTGTCACGAGTTGTTTAAGCCACACAAAAACATTGGCAAGTGTTATATAAAAGGAAAGTGAAAAGATTTAAACATGGAAGACATAACTCCATTAGCACACTTATGCAAGCAATTGCCAAAACACACACCCAAACTAAAGGAGTATAGGACCAAGTGGGTCAAAGGGACTGCCCATAAGATGTTTATGCCGTGGCCACAAATTGGGTCTTCATCTAAAGCTGTTTTACAACATATGAGGACATATTTGCATTCCACATATACAGGCAAGAAGTTAGAAAAACGCCTTGCTATTCTTGAATTGTGGAAAATGTACGAACAGGTAAAGGAGGAAGAGCTGCCAACAGATTGGATACTTAATGGATGCACTGAGGGGGGTGAGATGCCTACCGCGCCACCTGCTTCACCCGAAATGAAAGATGAAGGAAGTAAGGTCGAGGGATTATACCTGTTGAGGGAACTTAAAGCAGCCACGGGGTACAGCAACCCTGCATATGAGTCACCTACACATAGTTGTGATGAAAATCCAGGCAAGGATAAGGACAAGAATATCACCGCCACAGTCCCAAGGGACAAGGGGAGGCGCGATGATGAAGGAAAAGACCAGGCACAGACAAGTGCATCACTCGACAAGGAGAGAGAAGGGAAGAAATGGAAAGGGAGCGGAGACAGAGCTGATGAGATAGCATTTGAAAAGGACGAATGCATGGGAGGACACATTTTATTGAAATTCGATGTTAAAGGAATTGATGACACAAAACAAAAGGAGAGGTTCGATGAAACAGAAAGAAAGGGGAAAGAAAAGGAATTAAGAGACAAAAAGATAAGAAGGAAAAACATACAGAGGCGAGAACAGCTATATCGCGAGGAGCAAGAAAAACAGCTTGATCGCAACCCAAGAGCACCGTATGATCGAGACAGACAGGAACAGCAAAGGTTAGAAGAGAGCAAAGAATATGTGAGAAAAGAATAAAAAGACGAAGAGATGAGGAAATACAGAGGGCAGATGAACATAGAAATGAAAAGAGAAAGGAAGAGGATAGGGTCAGAGAAGAGGCAAGGAAGTGCAAAGAATTTGATGACGATATCGAACGTAAGCAAAGACAGAGAGCACGCAATCTTTAATATTTGGAAAGGGAGGTTAAAAAAGTGGTAGACTGGGAAGACATTGAAGAATTTTTACCTGCGTACGATTCGGCACCAGGCACGTCTAGGGCGAATAATTATGATGACTTTGACACCAGAAGCATCGCAGAAATGATAGATAGAATATATGATGAAATGGGGTTAGAACAAATACCCCAAGGAGAGGGTGAAGACGAGCGCCTGGAGAGCACTCAACTGTATGACACTGAGGATGTCACCCTGAGTAGCGGGAATAAAGCCCTATACATGGATAAAATAGACATAAGTAGGAATAAAGAAGATACAAGAAGTTACATAAATTGGGAACACACAATGTCGGACTCCGAAGTAGAGGAGCGCGAGGACAGAGAAGGAGAGAGACAGAAAGAAGGACGTCTCCCAAAGAGAAAAAGGAATATGATGGTCAGATACTAGCGGGTCCGCACCAAGGGCATGCAGAGTCAGCCACGCAGTCTGACCGACAAGAAGAAGTGTCTCTTGGACAGAGGAGGGTGTCTTCACTGCCCTATGTGTACAGACTAAGGACATTGCCAGGTAGACGGCGATGCAGGAATATTACCCCTGCAATAGACAGGAGAACAATGAGAAAATATAAAGAGGGCTACGCATTCCAGTTTCCACTACTAGAGAAGGTGGGAGTAAGACCACAATATATTCCATGGCCACACATGGATCGGGAAAACTTGATAAACAAGCTTCCAATGCTGACGTTGGGAGCCAGAAAATTCATACATGTGTTAGAAAAAATGACAAGGGGAAATACGTTAGCCATACGGGACATTAAGGGTCTCCTAATCGCCATACTTGGTGAGAGAGCAGATGACGTGTGGGCACAGGCAGGATACCCTGGTGTAACCACAATCAATACCGCACATGACGGAGCGCCATTTAACAATTACAGAGCAGCAGTATAGAAAGCGCTACGAGTAATTTACCAAGACACTTCCGATATGGGAGCTATAATGACTCAAAAAATGAACGATTCTGTAGATCTGTTAATTTATATACAGAATTTCCAAGACGTGTGGGTGCTCGAAACGCGTGAATCTTGGACAAAATCCATACCTGTGTTTTACCATATATTGTGGCAAGGATTGACAGAAACAGTACAGAAATAACTCAAGAAATTGGTAGGAGTTGAGGCTAAACCTTGGGCTGAAATACAGTTGACTATCACACACTATTGCAGACTATTACAGTAGAAGAATCGAAAAAAGGCAGCAACTTGAAAGGGTGAGGAAGCGAAACTAGTGCAGAAGAAACTATCAAAGTACGCTCTTGAAGGAGCCATGCTAACTAATGCAGCTGAACAAAGCATGCAGCAGGTGGCTAGTCCACAACAGAATAATCAGGGTAACATAGGATTTTACCCACGGAGGAGAGGATTTAGGGGAAGAGGATGGCAGAGCAGTCAGTGAGGCTGTCAAAATAATCAGGGAAGCTTTCAAAACGTGCAAAATCGAAACCCACATATGACAAATGGGCAAATAATCCGACCACGACCCGTATGTTGGCTCTGTGGAATAACAGGGCACTTGGCGCGCACATGCAGAAATCAAGGCATGATGCAGAATGGCCAAAGGATGGGAGCAGGCATAGCGAATCCACCTGCAGTTGTACAACAGGGCGTTGCACAGAATCACACAGTGCAACAACAAGCACCAGGAGCACAGCACAGAGTGCAACCTCAGAGCATGGGCAGTTTTCCGCAAGGACACATCCAACAGGCACTTTTGCAATTGTCACAGGTAATGAGCACAGGGCAGATCCAGAAACCTGGAAGGGAAAGCAACAATGGGAATGGGGAAAATATAAAAGGGCACGATGGGCCAACATTGTGTATGAACTAGGACAGCTCACTGGGAACCCTGATGTGCCCTATCCTATCAGTGACACCAGACCCTCATAGGGAACCTAGGGTGGATGTCGTTATAGGTGGCAAGGATTATTCCTTCCTAGTAGACACAGGTGCAACACGCTCGTGTATACATGAAGGCAAGTTTTCCTTGTCCGGCGAGTCCATAGATACTCAGAGTTTTACAGGAGCTCACAGTCGAGTTCCCTTTACAAACACACTCCCAGTCTCCTTAGGAGAGTGCAAAATCAATGTACCTTTATTGTATTCATGTCAGTCCCCAGTAAACATTTTGGGTCAAGACCTAATGACAAAATTGAACATGACAATTTTGTTCACGGAGGAGGGCATAGTATGCTCCACTCCAGGAATGCACTACCCAAATATATGTGAAATGATTAGAGCATACTCAGGACACATAGCCATGAGGACCATACCATTAGAGCCAGAAATGTTCGCATATGGCATGCGTGTGCTTATTGCGGGATTACCAGGCCTTGCAGACACAATCATGAGAACCCCTGATGAGTTTTTATTCAGACCAAGAATACCCATGCATGAGGAGGCGGGACAAGTATTTCCCTTGAAGATACACGCAGCTGCAGTGCGAGGGAAAATGGTTTTTGTTTGACGGTTACCATGAGGAGGGCAGACAATGGTGCACGATTATTTCCATCATAGAAGGATATCGAGTGGCTGACGTCACCGATAATGATCTGTTTGAAGAACAACCAGATATGGGAGAGACAATAGTGGAAGTGAATCTCACCTTTTGGGTAAAGATAATTAAAAGAGAAGTACCTCAGAAAATGATGTTGGCAGTAGAACGTCCCAAATGTGTTGATGATATTATATCTAAAGTGCCTATCTCAGTGTGGACTACTGGACCCTATGACTTAGGTCTCCTGAAAGGGGTGGGAGAAGTAAAAATTAAATTTAAAACAGGAGCAATCCTACCAAGAGTCCGACAATATCCCATGGCCAGAGAGGTCGATGAAGGGATTTCTAAGACAGTCTCTGCCATGATGGACCAGGGCATCTTAGTGACGTCAGAGTCACCATGTAATACGTCAGTTTATCCTGTCAAGAAATCAAAGGGGGGGTCTTAGAGGCTAATTTAAGATCTTAGACAGATAAACGATATTGTTGAGGCCGAGTTCCCTTTAGTACCTAACCCGTCTACAATTCTATGTAATATACCCATTGAGGCAAAATATTTCACAGTGATTGACTTGAAAAATGCATTTTTCTCAATCCCATTGCACCGTGGCTCACAAGATCTGACTTCATTCACATTCAGACAAATGCATCTGAAAAGCACAAGGCTGCCACAGGGGTACTGTGAGTCTCGGTCTATTTTTAATAGAGTCATACAAATGGATTTAAGCAACATTGCACTAGAAAGTGTTGTTTTACAATATGTTGATGACATGCTGATTTGCAGCACCACAGAAGACTAATGCAGGCACAATTCTGTTCAGCTATTAACTATATTGGCTGAGAAAGGATATGAAGTTGACAAGGAAAAGTTACAATATTGTCAACAAGAAATGCTGTACATAGGCGAGTTGATCTCACATGAAGGGAAGAAAGTGACCCCAGAAAGGGCTGAAGCCATAATGAACACGTCTAAACCGCACACGATAAAGCAAATGCAGAGCTTTCTAGGTCTATGGAATTATGTAAGAACATGGGTTTTCAATTACAGCTCTTATACTAAGCCTTTACTTCAGGCCCTAAAGAAGGCCCATGTGATAAAAGAAAGGATTGAATGGTCTGAAGCCATGGAGGAAGGGTTTACTGAACTCAAGAGAGCAATTTGTACAGCTCCAGTTTTCCCAATTATGCCGAGGAATTTTACCTGTTTTCACACACAAATGGCAGCAGTATGACGGCAGTACTTGCTCAAAGAACCTCCTTGGGGTACAAACCCCTAGCATACTACAGTGGGAATCTGGACCCAGTAATGAGAGGCCACTTCCCATCTGAACAAAGTTTAGCGGCCCCAGCGTTCGTCATAGAGAAAGCTACAACCATTGTGATGAGATGCTCCATGACGTTGTACGTCGAGCACTCACTATTTGCCATTCTAGAGAAACCAAAGGGCACATTGACATCTCAGAGAGCTTCTGCTTATGAAGTGATCATATCAAACTGAGCGATAAGTCTGATGTAAAATAGTAAACCCAGCCATGTTCATTGCAGAGCCATTCACTGAAGGAGAGCCAACACATGACTGTGCGAATTATGAAGAATTCTATGATGAAATTCCCAGGGTGAAAGAAAATGCCTTGGCAGGAGGAGAGATCATCTTTATTGATGGGTCATTGAAAATCGAACAAAGTGATGGGCAGAGATACACAGGTGTTGCTGTGATAAAACACACAGCAAATGGAGAGTTTCAAGTACTTCGTAGTGCACGAATACAATCTCATTATTCAGCACAGGCTGCAGAATTTTTGGCGCTGATACTCGCCATCGAGAATCACGCAGACCAGGAAGTAACAGTGTACAGTGACTCCGCCTATGTGACATCGACAGTGCACGCAGGCTTAGCACACTGGAAAAGGAGGGGCTATTTATTGGACAGGCTGATTAAGGCACTATAGCTCCCAGTGGGTATAGTGTTGTGAAAATGCGCCGCTCACACCAAGGGTACAGACTTTGTCTCACGCGGGAACCAAGCAGCGGACACAGAAGCCAAGCGTATGGCATCCAAAAGTGAGACGATTATGGAAGTGGCGTGCACCAATGAAAGGATGATGGTTGCACGGGCGACATCGGAAGCCTATAACGATCTTGGGCAAACACAATTGATGGAGCTCCAAGGGGAGGCACCACAGGACGAGAAGAACTTGTGGAAACATCGAGGGTGTTCTTTAAAACCCTCTGACAGCTTGTGGTGACAAGACAGCACTGGTGAACCAGTAATGCCTGTAGCCCTATTAAAAATAGCGCTGGAGCAGTTGCATTACCCAGCACACATGATAAAAGAGAATCTAGAAGCAAAGCTCCCAGAAGACTGGTTCATACCGAATTTAGCAGAGCACGTTGCATTTATTAAGGTGAACTGCATAATCTGTCCAATTAAAAGTAACGAGAGGAGTCATCCCCAGGCCAAATGGGACTTTTAAGCACTTGCAAGTCGATTATTTTGACATAATTCAAGTATGCAACGGGTACAGATACTTAATTATTGTGGTGTCTATTCTCTAGATGGATAGAAGCAGGTCCATGTACATACCCAGACTCTACCTGTGCGGCCAAATTTCTAGTGAGGGAAGTGTTCCCCTGGTGGGGGTTGTGTGAAGTCATGAGATCAGATAATGGGGCTCACTTTGTCAATACAGTGTTTGAGCAGATTAGCTTGCTGCTTGGTATAAAGCAAAAGTTCTCATCAGCGTATTATCCAGAAGGTAATGCGATCTGTGAGAGGCTCAACGGCTTGTTAAAGGAAAGGATAGCCAAGTTGAAGCTTACTCTAAAGAAGGGATGGTTGCACTGCCTTCCACTGGCATTGTATGCTCTTCGGAACCAACCTGGCTCCGACCATCATCTTACGCCACACGAGATAGCCACAGGAAGAAGAATGAGAACTCCCCTCACACCCCGAAACAGAGCTAGATGTGATACCCAGTCAACAGGAGAGGTTTTAGGAACCGAAATGCAAAACTATCTGAACTGTATGACATCTTGCCTTACTGTAATTTCAGACCAGCTTCAGGGCCGACAAACAGGGTGCATCGCAGCACCGAACACAGAAGGAGACACTGCATCAGACTCAGTTCATGGTCTACGTGTTCCACTTGTCTTCCCTGGTGACGTTGTCTTGTTGAGGTATTTATAAAAGGAAAAAGTGGGACGAACCAAGATTCAACAATCATTTTATCATAGAGGACTGCACTTCGTCCGCTTTGAAGCTACAGGGTAGGAGAGCTTGGGTTTTTCTCTGTGACATTAAACCTCACATCGGAGAAAGCCCCCTGTCTGCACTCCAACTAGAGGAATCGACGAGCAACGGGGAAGAACCACAGCACGTGCAGACAAGATCCATGACGAGGTAGAAGGACGTATGACCAGCAAAGTAAAGACAAGGAACTTTCTGCAAGTTGTGGCTTCATTTTGGACATTCCTCTAACCAAAAAAGGGGATAAGGACATAAAAATGGACACTCTGTGCATCCTAGTTGCAGGGTGAAGAAGAAAATTGTGCGTATAAGCCACGACATACTCTGCTGATTTGAATTTGCAACTGAGGCACACTTAAGGCTTGATGAGAAAAAGACTATGACAAATTTTGACCAAGGATATTTACATTGAAAGCAAATACAGTATCCCGATTTGTTCCACACCGGAATCCTATTTGAAGTCACTTATGGTGTCCCACGGTAGGGACATCACAAAGGACATAGTTACCTACTTCAACCTAGTGCTAAGATCATACCCGTCATTAGAAGGAAGGATCACAAGTGTCGCAGACTTTCTCCAAGATCCTGAAAACGAAAAAATAATAAGGCAACTGCTTACTGTCTTTGCAGAACAATTCATTTTACTCCCTGAGTACAGTGAGAAAGAAGCAAATGTTCCCAACACAGGCGGAAATAGATGAGCTCATCAACACACTGTTCTTTTGTATAATTGAATACTGTCCATCTATTGTCAGAAGAACAACAGAGACGTTAACATTCCTTCAAGATCCAATGAATACAGAAAACCTGAGTCATCTCCTAAACAACGTGATCTTTTTGGTTGCACTTCATGCAAACAGACAGTGCAGACATTGTTTACATCATGGAAAAAACATATGATCCTGAATCTCAACGAAAATCTGGACAGATGTCCCTGTCACCAGAAGACAGTAGATTTGAATACAACGTCTTCTTTCACCTCATTGGGAACTTTCCAGAGCTACTGGGAAGGCCAACCAATATTGACAGACTTACATTCCCCGGAGATCCAGTAAAGTGTACTCAGCTAAACATGCTCTTGCATGCTATTGTAGCTCAAATCAAAACTTTCAATCTCCATCGAGTCTTTAGGAGAAGATTGTGAAACCTTCCGCCGAGGGACAGATCGAAGAAGCAGAATCCAAAACTCCATTTGTTACATTTGTTGTTATTTTTCCCTATTTCTTCATACCAGTCAGTGTCCAGCATGTCCTCAGGACTGAAGCAGATTCGGGGGTGGATTGGGAACTCACCTACTTTGAACATGCACAGTAAAAGGACACACTGAAGTATTACTTAATTTGATTTCTTTTCCATAGACTAGCAAAGGAACAGGATCCTGAATTAAAAGACAATTGCCAATTGCAAGAAGAAGAATGGGAGCACCTTTAAGCACCAGACACTCATAGACTCAGTACTTGAAATATTAGATAATATTAGATAAGGAAACAATAACATCGAGAGTCGGCTAATGATCAAGATGGGGGCCCAGAGTAGCAACCTGGTCCTTCCGCAAGAAGAGAGGCACCTCGGCTTCTCTGGAAAAAATGATGTTGCCTTACATAATGAACCATAATGTACTTATGCATTGTATTTATCATCATTTACTGTCATTAATGATCAGAAATGCATTCTAAATAGGTACACAAAGTGTTCCTAATTCAGTACACTCACCTGATGATATACACATGAAACCCAGAAAGGCACCCAGACCATGCATAGTCATTCCAGTCCCCAGAACATCTGATGGTGGAGTGAGTGAACCTGAAATGGATGTGACTAGCAATGATACACACACTCTTGTCGTAACGATTGAGCAGGAAAGCCGGAGACAGGGTCGGCACTAAGTTAATGATGAGAAATTACTGACAACTAAATGCACACAAACACTGAATGTACACAAAACAGACTAAAGCAGCAGAAAGAAAGAGACTGCCTACCACAAAAACCTGAGAAATAGAAACAGAAGCAGTCATATCAGAAACCCTTAAGAAAACAGAAGCGGCCTCAGAAAAACTCTCTGCAAGGACACAAATGTTAGTAGACTTGCTATTCCTGCACATAGCCAGAGCAAGGAAACTGCATGGGGAACTGAAAAATAAAACCGCAGAGACTGTATCGCCAAGCATATATGTTCCAACACAAGAGACAAGTACCAGTTCCACAGTACAGCCATGTGCCTGATCAGTGTCAGTTTGGTTGGCATGGGCATTTGCACGCAGCAGAGAAAAAATGCATGAAGGAGAAGGAAGAGATGCCAGACTCCTGTCCACCCAAATGGCGCAGATGAGAAGGCCTGCACCTTGGACCAGGATACCTAAGAACCCTCCATCAAGAAAGAGCCATACAGACACATTCAGAGATGTAGTAATAGCAAACTACATGAAAACACTAAGAATTAAGAGAAGCATGCATGAAGACGACAATGAACTGAACGATTACCTGGATAGCACAGCGCACTTAGGCAATAAAAATTTGGTACCAGCACATGAAGGAAGTTGGGAGACGAAATTCTGAAGGGGAATGCTATGTTTGTGCTCTCCTACCATACAGCATGGGAAAGTCCAAGATATTTGTAGCTGTAGAAATTGATGTCCAGACAGCACACTGTCTTTCACACGTAGCCATGTGCAAAACTAGAGGCCAGTTTATGGGAAGTGATGTTTCCCTAATATGGCCAACTGAAACAGCCTATCCTGATGAAGATGATTATGTCCAAGACATTAAGACAAGAAACAGAGCTCATACAAGGAATCATGTGATCAGGTACGAGAAGCTTGGAGTTAAAGGAGCAGGAATAAAATGGGAAGTAAATCTCAGACTAAATGTCCAAGGAAAAACTCCAGAGGAAGATCGAAAGTGGAAGAACAGAGCTCAGATGCAGATTTGGGGAACGGTGCTTTCACCAGACAGATAGGAAAAAGGAGTTCTGATTTGCCGAGCATGGGTGATCACTGGACTCTACAAAGAAACTATTGATATTGTGCAAAATGGCTGCAAGCCATAATGGCCAAAACTTTCAAAACTACTGAAGATAGTACCACTGGAAAGCCCAAAATTCTTCTTCAGAAACAATGGCACAAAAAAGATGGGAGAAAATCAGAACTGTGGACGAGTTTTTGATGCTCCAGGAATGGTTCACAGAACAGTAATTATGGATCATTATTAGGCATGTGGATCTAAAGCATACATCATACTGCCAAGAGACTGGGATGCATATGTACGATTGTGAATGTCCACGTTCCAGAATTAGTAATCCCGAAAAGTGACCTGAGCATTGATAGTTTCCCGAAAGCAGATGCATACTTGAGGAAGAAGAGATCTGTGGAACTGCTTTTAAAGCTAACCTGTGTTTTCTTCCTCTTCTCCTCACAGGCCGCTGTGGTGCTCCGAGTGAATGAGAGCGTGATGAAAAACAGGCCCCCGGAATCCATCAAGGTAAGTACAGCGCTGTGCAGTTGTTAAATATTGAAAGCAAACCTGAATATGTCTCTTTTCCTTTGCAGATGTTGCTGTGGTGCTCTGAATGGAAGCATGGTGTAGCATGATGGAATTCAGGTAAGACTGATGGAATTCGATGTTTTGGAAGCGCACGTTGTAATATTGTTTTTCCCTTTCTCGTTATTGCAGGTCGCAATGTTCGAACAGCAGCTGTGGTAGCCGGAAGTCCTTAAGCTAGTACTCACATGTGAGTGATGTTTCTTCTTCTCTCGGTTTCCACAGATGGCAGCCCAGTTGAGATGCTGAGTGCTGGCTGATGTTTTCTCAGGTAAGACAGAATAATCTTGTTCTTGGTCTTGCAGGATTACAGGAAGATGTTGAAGACCAGGAGCTGGATACGGTGATCGTCACGCTGTGGGTTGCAGAATAACACAAAGCATGTTCTGCAGTCAGGGTGTGGTTTATATAGCCCAGGTAAAGTAGTACCAGGGAAAGTAGTTCCAGGCCTGCCACACCCAAAACAATAGACGGCATGGCTTGGTTCTTAGAACTAGACTGTGTGGGTGCTTCCATGTTGGATTTAAAGGCCCATGTACATAAATGGGACCTAGTTTGAACAGCCCTTCCTTCCTACATATGAGCCTGGTGTGCCAAAGGCGCCATGACTGGCTCCAGGAGCCCCTTTCCATGGCTTTAAGGCCCTCAGGGTTCTGTGGGAACCTGCTTGTGGCACAACTTGTGCCCCCTCACAGTGGTCATGACATATACCTTCTCACAATGAAGAAAATTGAACTTTAATGGAAGCTATAGGTATGCTGACAATCATGCAGCACCAATGAAACCGACAAAGTTGATGATGACAGCTGGTTTGGATCACTGTTTTCAAGGGTTCCAAAATGGATTGCGGATGCATTCAAGTTCTTGGAAGCCCTGCTAGTGATGATATTACTAGGATTTTGTGTTATCAAGTTAATAATCTCACAATGCCAGAAAACTGCAAAGAAAGCCATAGGGATGAAGATTATGATTGATGTCAACCAGGATCGAAGCCCAGAGATCTAACTGATGAAGAAATAAGAGATTTTGTGAAGGCTAGCAAGCACGCACCAGAAGTTACAAAGATTCTCTTTCCCAGGAAGCACAGAAAGGATGTGGGAAGATGGATTTATTGTAACCCAAATGGACAATGTCAGCTGATGACATGGAACAAAAATGAACATGTAAAGACAGCAGGAAATCTAAGAGTAGTGATAAAGATATGGACGCCAAAAAGACACTTCTTCAAGCCATCATGTACAGAACCAGAAAATGTAGAGGGAATGAGCCCAGAAGATGAAATGAAGATGAATACAGAAGAATCAAGTAATATAAATCCGAAGGAGGAAGTGGTTGATGAATCGACCAGAGAGAGGAGTGTAGAGGAGGTCCCA
Organism: Ambystoma mexicanum; assembly: GCF_040938575.1. Classification (NCBI taxonomy): domain Eukaryota; kingdom Metazoa; phylum Chordata; class Amphibia; order Caudata; family Ambystomatidae; genus Ambystoma; species Ambystoma mexicanum. Next base: position 234,653,146 of record NC_090930.1, on the reverse strand, counting down.
AATATAGTCAACACTCCAGTCGCCCATTTTGAAGTACCAGGTACGTTCACACCGAAATATATGACGTATGATGAGCAAATAAACCAGCAGAGAGCTGCAGTAGGGCTCTTCCCAGTACCTATTAGAAGAACAATACATATTGAAGTACCGATAACCAGACAACCATGGGCTGTAAGGTACCCATTGAGAAAACCCTACCAGCAAAAGAAAGGAAATGAAGATTGTTTAAGTACTGTACAGGAGGAAACCAGAAAATCCTTAATGGAGGGTGAATGGTGATATCAAGAGAGCCTGGACGGACTCACAGATAGAACAAATAATGAACCAAGAATGACACAAAGAGACAAAAAGAACTGAGAAATGAGATTGTGAACTTAAAGTGATAGAAAGCTATCAAAGTGTAAGAGAGTTGAGCTGTAAGCAAAATAAAGACAGCCAATCAGTTTACGCCTGTAAATATGCTTGGAACTGCAAGAAGCTAAAGAGAACAGTGCGGTTTGCTATGTTAAGTAGAAGAATAGAGCAGCAAGCACCATCGTATATAATCTACCTAAAAATGAAGCACACTATTATAAATGCGTGTCCACTTTGCATAAGAAGCAGAACCAACTCAGGTTATTACAGGCAAAAAAGCAAGAAGTTCCATATTCTAGCATCAAGAGGAAAAAGGCTGAATCCAAACTCGCCAGAGGCAGCTCGTGCCACGGAAGCCGAGGTCACATAGATAGAAGATGTAGACATTAGCTACTTTAATTAAAGCAAAGAACATAATATCCTGCCTCTGAAGAATCGAGATAAGAAAGCAAAGGCAGGTGGCAGGGTGAAACGAAAATCAAATGCACAAATGGAGAGAAATGAGGCAAATCCATGGTGTACTAGCACATGACCAGACAAGCGAGATGAGGCATGAGTTCACACCTTTGCTTGGCATCCGCCCAGACAGAGATATCAAAACTTTCCAGACAGAAGATGCAGTTTCGAGGCCAACCACAATAACATAATTGACACATAGTTGTTGAAGTGATGATCGATTGTAACCTTAATTGGAGGAAGGCCGGGTAGCTGAGGGGGCACCCTGCACCCGATTGACCATTCTGCGTGATGCTAGGCAAAGTGGAGAGTTATGCATGGGGTTGATGCCAACCCAATCACAGTGGACCAAATAATCTAGAGTCCTATAGTTAATAGAACCAATGAGACGTCGTACTTTTAGTGACATTTATAGTAGTCATTTATGAAGGAAGGGCTTAGATGACCACCTGACAGTATTTACCCAATCCCCTTACTCCGTTACCATAAACAGATATAGCACCTATATTAAAGTTACCTTTTTCCAACCAATAGAATTGCATGTTATCTTTTGAGTGTTACACGTCAGATTATGACGCGTTTTGAGTATAAAAGTTATGTTTTGTATGAAATTCGAGGGAGTTGAAGCGAGACAGGCTGTCACACTGCTGTTGATTTCCATGTTTCCCCGTTTTTTGTACTTGTCATTAAACAGACTCCCCTTTGCCAAACCATTGAGTTGTCCTTATTGATTGCGTTAAGAGACCCTGCACCCCCATCCATCTCGAGGTGCAACTATCTCGTCTTAAAGAGCTGAAGAGCAAACCCCGACTCTATGGGCCGGCAGGGGGTCTCTCGGTACAAACGTGATGTGCATCCTAGGTTTTTGATATTGCCGGCATGTTGTATCCGAGGACAATGCGGTGGCGAAAGAGCCTGCAAAACATACTTTATGGCATCTGGTGGTGGGAAGAAGGGATGGAAAGGGTGACGGAGTGAGAAGTGCTTCATCTGATATATCTCATTAGAAGAAGGCGGTGGTGTGCCAGCAGTATCCCTGCATACTACTCCAACTCGCAGTTACCTCAACAGGCAACAACCTTGTGTGGTGATTGCAGGCAGCCTTCAGTATGGCATGACAGCTCCAGCGGCAATCTGTTTCTGTGATGAGTGGTGGCAGGCTCAATTGCAGAAGGGGTGTTCATTCCACATGACATGAACATTTAAACATAGCATGTACTATGGTGTGTTGTGTGGTGTTAGTCTGTAGCCCTACGATACATGACTGCAGCCCTTGCACGGAAAAGTATGTCGACTGGTTGAAAAGGTATCTCCACTGGTTTCAAGTAGATCTCACATAGGCTACATTGCACACATTGTACGTTGCATGGGTGTGGTGATTGTTAGAACATCCTTCAGTTGTCGGTGTATGGGTGGAGATGCTACAGTGAGCAATCCTGCAGTCTGTCTACTGGGTGCAGCATTGGAATAGTGTCCATATAGAAGAGGGTATGGTAAAACAGGTTCTTATATGTGCTTGGGTAGTCTGCATTGCGCAGATTAGTAAGTGTTGTAGTGCACTATGCAGTATTGGTTCTATGCATGTACTACACTGTTGGGAGCAGGACCAATAATGTGAAGATTGTGTTGTTTGGTTGCCATTAATACAGTGCTTTGTGTATGGAAGAGGGTAGCAGTGCCAAACACTGTGGTATGTTTTTGCATTATGGTAAGTGGAACATGTGTGCTTACATCCCTGCTTTATGGTGTGGCTTTTGGCCAGAGGTTCTGGTCCCTTTGTTGCCTTTGTGAAATCTGGCACATGACTACATGTTCACCTGAATGGCTCTGTTATGTTGTGGTGGGTGTGGGCAAGGTCTAGACTGTGGGGTGCATGGCCGAAGGCCATAGGCCATGCACCCCACAGTCCAGGCCTAGGTCTTCACCGCAGCCACCACAACATAATGCAGCAAACATCTTACAGTTGTCGGTGCATGGCTGGAGATGCTGCAGTGAGCAGTGCTGTAGTGTGGCCAGTGGGTGCAGTGTTGAAATACTGTCCGATTAGAAGAGGGTACAGTTGAAGTGGATGCAATATGTGCTTGGGTAGTTTGCATTGAGCAGATTAGTAAGTGTTGTACTGCACTCTGCACTATTGCTTGTATGCAGTTACTTCGTACAATTGTCACTGCATGGGTGGAGATATTGCAGTGAGCTGTTTTGCAGCGTGTCCACTCAGTGGCCTAACACAAAATGTGGGGGCCCCCTGCAAGCCATGCTGAGGGGGCCCCCCTCCAACTCGGCAACAAATCACAGGTCGTGCTACTCTCTTGGCCGGCCTAGATTATCACGCTTGCACAGTACGCATGAACGTGCTGCTGAAGAGGTATGCCGCACACTGTACTAGGAGACTGATATAAATATGTGTTTTAATGCAACATACAGCACACTTTCATTGGCTAATAAGCCAGAGTGTCTGCAATTGTGTTGTAGGGTAACACCAATCCAATAGATGAAAGCCACTAACAGTGCACAGGGACATTAATGCTTTGCTATTAGAAATGCTATGCCACTTTGAAAACATGTCCCACTGGCTGCACAATGTAGACCAGTGTAGACACATAATAACATTACAGTAAAGCATGTCGACCACATTTGGACATACCTAGACTGATAGCACAAAACTGCAAGTCGAAGCAATAACACTCATCAAGAAGTGAGCACACATTGAAGCCCGGGTCTTTGCGGCCTCTAACAACACGGCCAACTCTTTAAAATCTGCATGGAACTGGTCAATCCTGTTGCGGTCTTCACCTCTCGTGTTCCCTCTGAGGCTCTCTGTATGGCTATGGCCTCTCACTTTGCTGCTAAAACTCAGGACATCCAGTCCACTATCTACTCTTCCTCTCTGTCTTCCTCTCTCGGCCCCCCTTTGAACATCTCTACCTCTCCTCCTCCTTTCTCCCCTTTCTCTCTGACAACACCTGATAAGGTTTCTAGACAAGTCTGTTCCATGAAAGTTTGGCCAAACAGGTGCTCCCCTGCTCCTCCAGAACCATCAATGACCATATTGACACCCTTGCTGCAGCCTTGGCCGAATTCTGTAATCACTCTTTCACCACTGGAACATTCCCCTCTCCCCTTAAGCACTCTCTTGTGCACCCACTCCTCAAGAAGTCATCTGCTGATCCTACCTGTCCAGAAAACTATTGCTCAATCTCCATCACCCCTTTGCTGGGCAAACTCTTGGAAAAAAGCTGGCCATCTCCCAGCTTACTCTCCACATTGAACATGTTGGTTGTCTCCATGACCACCAGTCTGGCTCCAGAGCTGCCAGATGCATGGAAACTGCTCTCCTAAACACCTGTGAAGATCTGATCGCTAACCTTGATTCCAGCATTACTTCTGTCCTAATCCTCCTTGATCTTTCCTCTACTTTAGACACAATAAACCACGCCATACTGATCAATTGACTACATGAGAACCTGGGCATCACAGATCCGGCCCTGGCATGGTTGACCTCCTTCATATTGGACTGCCCCTCCCAGGTCCAACTAGGTACCATTCTCTCCGCCATCTCTCTCTCTCTATCTGTGGCATTCACCGGGCTCTCTCCTCTCACCCTTTGGTCCATCTGATCTCTACCTTCTCCTCTAACTTTCAGTGTTATGCAGATGGCACTCAGCTTTCCTTCAGGCTCCTCTCATCTCTCACTCATTCCTGACTCTTTATCCGTATCCGTGATTCAGGATTGGTGCGCTGCCATCAATCTCTGCCTTAATGCCATTAAGATGGAGATCTTCCTGCGAGGCAAAAAACCTTTTATGTCATCTTCGACTCCACTCTCGCTTTGTCTCCTTGCATCTCGAATGCTGCCAAGAAGTCCCAATACCTACCAGCTGCTCCTCCTCAAAGGGACTCTTCCATTTCTCTCTTCCCCCAGAAGCTCACTGTCTCCAGAGCCCTGTTTCTCGCTAGGCTGGACTACTGCAACAACCTCTTTCCCAAGCTGCCTTCCTCTACTCTCCACTCTCTGCAACTAAGCCAGAGCAGGACTGTGAGACTTATCCTTGGCCACAAGCCCAGGGAGAATATCTCTCCAGCCCTGAAATCTCGTCACTAGCTCTCAGCGGTTGCAAGAATCAAGTTCAAGACCCTTTGCATTGTCCACAAGGCTTTCTGGGGTTGGGCCCACACTACATCCAATGCTCTCTTCCAAAATACCTTCTTTCTTGAGTCCTTCCCCCAGCTAGCTCAAACTCTCTATGGGCTAGACGCTTCTCGAAGCAGAGAGTGGGGGTAGATCTCTTTCCTCTGCAGATGCCTCCCTCTGGAATCGCCTCTCTTCCCCTCTCAAACTTCATTAGACCACCTGATGTTCCGGAAGCAGCTTAAATTGTTCCTCTTCTCCTTTACTTTCGCTATCTTCCTCCCCTATTGACCCACCTGGGCAACCTGTCTTCTGTACCGACTGCTTGCTTGTCTATCTTCAGAGTCTCACTGAGTGCATGCTCTTTCTTGATCAGTCACTCTTGCACGGCCTCCGGCCTATCACACACTTAGGGGCTGTAGCTGTAACCCTACAGTCCCTTGTTCTCCTTGCATTATCCAGAGCCGCATTGCCCTGGCTGCACTTACTCAGAGCATTACTGCCCTGTTTTCCCATCCCTTCTTCTTGCACATCCCCCCTCCCTTTAACCTTGCATTTCTCGTTCTCACATTGCAACGATCTGAATGACACAAGGCTAGTAAGATCATTTGTCTTGTCCTCCCTCCATCTTCCTACCCTTGCTTGTCACGCCTAGAAACACTTGTGTACGGGTGTGTTATAATAGACTTATATCATATCATTTTATCACAGGTGCCCAAAAACATATACAATGCCGCAGTAAGAAACGGCTAGACTGGCAGCATCCAAACGTGAGTCTAGCCAGGCAATTACACTTAGCAGGATTGCTTTATCAGAAATGCGCAGTTACAAAAAAAGTCATACCAAACTGAGAATTAACTAGACTGGCTGCACCAAAATGCCTCTCTCGCCACTAATACCACATATCATGCCTGCTTAGCATGGACATGGACAACCATTATGATTTATTGCACAATCCAGCCCACCCCACACATACCCTCTCCATCCCATGCCCTACCGCAACCTTCAAAGTCAGCTCCTTGGGCCAGAATGACCTTCACGTCCCTCTTCCTTGTCCCAGAGCTTACGTTTGAGGCTCCTTGCCTCATAGGTAACTACTGGAATCAGGAAGAGTGGGATTAGGAGTAATTAAGATACAGGTAGCTAAGTCAGGCATTACCTGCATGTACCTCTACCTCATCCCAGTACTTGTGTATGAGGCATATAGCCTCATACAAAAGTAGTGACTCATACACAAGTACAGGGAGGAGGAAGAATAGGGCTAGGAGTAATGATGATTACCAATAATTAATGAAGGCATTACACACGAGTAGGGGCTTAACAATATTGAGTTGACTGGGCTGCAGCACTCACTACCCAGAAATATTGGACTATGTTGATTCAACCTGGCTGACCTTCAGAGCAGTTGCCGGACAGAACAGGACACAGATGTTAAACGGCACCTGGGTTTTGCTGTTAACAAGGGGTCAGCAATTACTAACGTAAAGCATTTCACTGTTAGTACCTGCATTCAAATGCCAACATTTTTAGGCAATTTAAATTGTGATGTGGGTTTAGTACTTCCATGCCAGGGAAGTGATTGGAAGGTTAGAAAAGGAACAGCAGACCGTTCATTCACACAGCAGTTCATAAGTGTGTGCTTTCACACTTAAATGAAAGAGTTAACTTCTTGTAACATTGAATCTGAACTAGAATAGTCTCATTAAAATGCGTAAAGAAGTTAGAAGCCCCCACACAAATAAGTTTACCCCTCCCCCACAGCCAATTACGTTAGCACGCTCCCAAGATTTGAAGGATCAGCCCTCCGAAAAGTAGGTTGAGGGTAGGTTGAAGTAAGTAGGTTGAAGTAGGTTCAGGCGAGCCCCTCTGAACACAAACACATAAACCATTCACTGTATACATGCACACCCAGCCATCCATACATTTAAGTGTGCACTCTTCCACCATAGAGGCCCACCCAGGCAGCTATCCAAATATTTAAGTGTGCACTCTTTCACCATACAGGCACACACAGCCAGGCACCCACCCATGCATTTAAGTGTCCACCCTATCACCGTACACTCACACAGGCAGCCACTTATACATTTAAGGGTGCACGCTTTTACCATGCAGACACACCCAGGCAGCCACCCATACATTTAAGTTTGCACCCGTTCACTGTACATGCACACGTACACCCAGCCACCCATACATTTGTGTGCACCCTTTCACCATACACTCACAAAGTCAGCCACCTACACATTTAAGTGTACACCCTTCCACAATACACTCACACACATCCTGGGGTTGAGGGGAGCCCTATTAGTTCAAAAAGATTTTTTTTCTTTTTGAAATCACTCTGATGTCATAAAGAAAGTATTTCCGTTAAGGACCAAACCATAACATAAATATTTTCTTTATGAAGGCAGAGTGACTTCAAAAATAAACTATTTCTTTTTGAAGTCATAGGGCTCCCCAACCCCATGACATGCAGGACTCTAGCCTGGGGTCTTCCATGCCATGGGGTGGGGGGAGCACTTCAAAAAGAAAGTTTCTCTTTGTAGTCACTCTGCCTTCATAAAGACATGATTTCTGCTACTGAAATAATTTCTTTATGAAGGCAGAGTGATTTCAAAAAGAAGAAAAAGAAAAGATTTTGAAAAAATATTTTTTTTCATTTATTTTTCAAGTGAGGCCCCCTTCCAGGACATGTGCTAGCGGGGCCCCACGCCCCACAAGGGGTGTGAGGGCCCCTGTTATGCCGGTCTGTCCACTGGATGCAGTGTTGAAATAATGTCCATCTAGAAGAGGGTACGGTTGAACTGGTTCTTATATGTGATTGGGTAGTCTGCATCGCGCAGATTAGTAAGTGTTGTTGTGCACTATGCAGTATTGGTTCTATGCACTTACTAGAGTGTTGGGAACAGGACCTATGTTGTCAAGATTGTGTTATTTGGTTGGCAGTAATGAAATGCTTTGTGAATGGAAGTGGGTAGGGGTAACAGGCAGTGTGGTATGTTTGTGGATTATGATAACACAAACATGTTTGCATGCCTCACTGTATTATGCGTATTGAAGTAACATCTTTTACTTTACCACCAAAACATGTTTTGCTACTAACACTATGTGCTAATAACCTTATAGGATAATGACCCTTTCCAAATATGTGACCCACTGCTTATATTCAGGACAAAACTTGGTGGCAGGTCCTTATCATGCCATAATGACCCCTCCCTATATTAACTATTTTGCCCAAATAGGCTGTGTTCAAGTCTGACTTTGTTATGGGCAATATTAAAAAGATGGGGCATCTTGTAAAGTCTTTGCAAAGTAAAATATTCGACTATCAGGAGATCTCAATTTGGGTCCGACTGAATGGCAGTGGGTCTTGGTGGAGGCAAATGCACATTGTGGTTGACTTCAGACAGTATATCAGTAGAAACCATTTACTGTTTCTTTTTTTTCTTCATTTTAATCATTTTGATGAAATCTACATTTAATTACAAAAGTTTAAAAAATAGAACTGGTAGGTCAACCTGAAAATACAGGCTCATATAGAGGGGATATTATTGGATTATTGGTTACTCATGTCACTTTCCAGAAATTCACAATAGTTGCATCAATGTGGCCGTTATATGAACAGTACAGTCAGTCCAATTACAATATAACCTCAACACATCTAATCATAGCTGATCTAGACTTACACACTAGACAGAGGATTTCCTGGGAAACACTAGATTTACTATACATATTTGGTATTGAAGAGAAGGGGTGGGTATACACTATTTATGTTGGGTTTCTCGAAATTGAATTGTTCTCCATACCTCCTTGCACTCGCTGGAGATAGATTTCCACCCATTCAACATTAAGGTATACCATTCTAAGCTTGACTCCCTTGCATTTTGAACTTCTGAGTCACCAGTTTCTGACAGAAATGCACTTCTTTACAAGTTGTTAGCAGCCTCATGTCAGAGAGAATGTCACAAATCAGGTAGTGTGTAATGGGTTACCATGGAACCTTCTACAGTCTTGACAATTCCCTCTTTCCAATTATCAATCTCCTTTAAACAAACACTATGACACCTCAACTTAAGGGGAATGTAGGGTAAGGCCCAACCATCCATCTAATAAAAGTAATCCAGTGAGTCAATAAAAGTGCACAGAAGCAAGGATAACACAAAGATATTACATGCAACTGCGGTCAGGAACAATCAAAAAATCATTCAAAGAACTTGACAAACTGGCTGTGTTATATAGTAGAAAAAGGAGTGACAGTTCATACATTGCTTCAGAATACTTTAGACATACTGTTCGCTGATTGGACAGCCAAGATTGCTACATAGGTGAATTTATACAATACCTAGCCCTATTGGCCTATTCTAACCCTTGTGACTGTTCTAGTAACTAACTCATAATAATGATTTCATGGAAGGACCATTTATTTTCTCAGTATTTTCATTGGATAATAGACATACACAATTTTTCATGTACAACTTGACTTCTGATAGCTGTAACCCTGCTGGTTATCCTGGGGTGAGCTACTTCGATCATTGGTGACCAATAGAAATGTGAGGTGCGACCAGTTTGGTGAAAAAATAATACTTTGCATCCTTTCCCATGAGAGCTAAAATGATGGCACCATCTTACTGTGCATACCATTATGACTGCTCAACCGGAAGTTAATGAATGTTGCGACTCTTGGGTGGAAACATGAACCCCTTCTATTTTCTTTTTCATGATGTGAGTACATGACTTCATGGGGTGTGCTATTCTGATCTCTTGCTCTGAAACCATGTGCACAACTAATCTCTGTATTGATGAATAGGTGGGTGTGCCTGGTCCGTACATATACATGCAAGGGTACTTTAAGAACTGGCAGGACATCCAATTGTTATATTCATGCGTTACTCAACATAGTTCTTAGGTGCAACAATCTTAATTAGCTGCCTTAGTATGTTTGTCTGAAAAAGATGCTTGTTTCACCTGATGGTTTTTGTCAATTCTTAAGTGAATATTTTCCTAAAGGAGGCATTGTGTGTTTGCTGTCCTAGTGGCTTTGTCCAGTGCATATCTCCACACGTTGCTTCTTTCCCACCAAGCTGTGGCTTTGTAGTTGTTAGTTTCTAAGAACATGGGCCGAAATGTGTTAGCTGTTTGTCTCATTTGTTAGATGTGTGGGATCCTGCTGAATCGTTCTGTTCTTAACCAATTGCTGCACAGCATTTCACATCCTCCCCTCCCGGGGTCTGCTTGTTGTTGCAACATCTAGCTAAGTCATGTTTCCTTGTTATGAGCTTGGGAAAGAAATGTACCTCCTAATTCTACCCAATCCCAGCGCAAGTTTTACACCGTGTTCAGGGCTTCTTACTTTGTCTATGTATCTCTCTAATGTGAGTTGTAAAACTGACTGCCTCTAGCTGTGTGGATTTACACATGGATTTCTGAGGCCTAGTGAAACCTACATGGTCTAAGAACTACCTTTATCCTGCACCCTACTCTACGTGTAATCTGCCTAACAGATGTTAAATGTATGTACGTAGATATATATTTGTATCATGAATCATATTTACTACCTTTTAGGGTTTTGTCATAGTCTGTGCTGTGATTGATTATGGCTATGAGTGTTGTGATAGTGGTGATGTCACTACATTCTAGGTGGAGTGTTGGTGTGGTGATGTCACTGGGACTCTGGTGGAATGTTGATGTATGTTTGGTGGGCAGGGTTCTACTGGTGGCAGTTGGACCTAAGCTGCTGGGCTAGATGGATGTCCCAGTGCTTTCTCTACTTAATAACTGAAAGAATAAACCTACATGTAATCTACATACCTTCTGGTCCTAGTCTTATGGAGAAGGAGTCTTAGATTATATCACTGGCGACGAGGATGGTTCCGGTGCTGCCGGGAAGGGGCAGCTGGTGAGAAGCGCTGCCTTCCTGAGAGACATCCATCAAACTGGAACAAGCTGCAGGCCGGGTGGTGCAGTGGAGGTTCAGGTCGCGGTCCAATTGAAGCGGAGGTGTCTGGCGGGCTGGGCGGTGCTGTGGCCCAGGTTTCAAAGTCCAGGCTGGGGCTTTGAAGGGTGTAGGTGGCCCAGTATAGCCGTGCCAGGAGTGGAGAAACAACAGCTGGTGACGCTGTTGTGTGTACCGGCGTGGGGGGCTGAGGTTGCCCAGTTCCTGGAAGGTCCAGAGTCCAGGTGCTGCTGGGGCTGATGTGGCCCATTGCCTGGAGCTGCGCACCCACTGTGCATTTTGGTGGGTCGGTCCAGAGTTTGATGGAAGTTTGGAGGGGGCTGCCGTGACTCCTTAACAGCCTAAGGACTGGAGAGCGGACTGGGAGGAGTTTCCCTTTGGGCTGGTATTCCGCCGGACCGGTAAGGCTGTCGGGTCGTGGCTGGATTTTGTTTTTGTGCGTGACCGTTGGCAGAAACGGCAATTGGTTCTTCCTAGGAGTGTGCCCCTGCGTCCACCAGGGGGAGCAGCTGTGCGCGGCTATTGGCAGGAAGAGAGCCAGCGTGTTCTGTGTATTGGACTACAAGCTGGAAACCCTTCCAGCTTGGGAGAGCGTCATGTGTCCCTGCGTCCACCAGGGGGAGCAGTTGTGCGCGGCCGTTGGCAGGAAGAGAGCCAGCGTGTTCTGTGTATTGGACTACAAGCTGGAAACCCTTCCAGCTTGGGAGAGCGTCGTGTGCCCCTGCGTCCACCAGGGGGAGCAGCTGTGCACGGCCGTTGGCAGGAACAGAGCCAGTGTGTCGTGTGTATTGAAATGCAGGATGGAAATCTTTTCATCTTGGGAGAGCGCGGAGGATACATCTGCGACAAGAAGTTTACTTTTGGAGATGATGGCAAGTGCGGTGGCCGGTTCCGAGATTCTGGGCGTCTACAAAGTGTGTGTTGGGGGTCGGAGCATGCCATTAGCAGGTGATTTGTCAAGAAGGATGGCAAGAAGGAGAGCGCTGGATCCGGATCAGTGGGGGAAAAGTGACGTGATGAAGGATCTGACAAGTCACTGAGTAGAGGTATGTGATTGGGGAGGCCGGTTTTAATGCTTATGCTGTTTGTGTTTTTGTGGTGGCCTCTGGGTTTAGTACAGTGTGGTTTGGGTCCTGGGTTGATGTTAGCAGTGTAAGGCCTGTGATCTAATGTACTGCTGTTGTGTTTATGTCGTGGCCTGCTGTTTAGGACATTTTCCATGGGCTTTTATCTATGGACTCGTGGGTGGGGTTCGTTGGCGAAGTTTGTAATGTTTACAATGTTTTTCTTCCAGGTGGGTGGAAGTGGACATGGGGGTGTGGGGTTGGCACAGAAACTTTTGCGCCATGTCAATTTTTTGCTTTTATTTTTCCTGCACTTCATGGGTATGCTGGATGGGTGCAGGGACTTTTGTTGGCGCCAGGTCAATAACTTTTGCATTTTTTTCTTGCATTACATGGATATTATGGGATTGGCGCAGGGACTTTAGCGCCAAGGATTTGCATTTAGAGTTTTGCATTTCAGGGACATGTTGGGGTTGGCGCAGGGTTTTAAGCGCCATGGACTTGATCTGGTTACTACTTACTGTGGGTTTTACATGTTGTCCTGCTGTGTTTTGTTTGTCGTGTTTGTAGGGGCATTACCCTTGGTTATATGTGGATGATGCCAGTACCTTTAGGGGCAGTGAGGTGCTGTATGGTCATTTTTGGGGGCAGTGAGGTGCTTTCACTTCTTGCACATGCTGGGATTATGGTGCACAGGATTTGCTTTTGTGTGTGCAATTCATGGACATGTTGGGGGTGGTGCAAGAACTTTGGTGCCACTACGGTGCAAGAATTTTGGCGCCATTACGTCTTTTGGGTTGTTGTTTGTAGGGGCATATCCCTTGGTTATGTGTGGATGATGCTGGTGTTTTAGGGGCAGTGAGGTGCTGCCTGGAAATTTTTGTGTGGTAGTGAGGTGCTGCCTGGAATGAATTTAAAGTGGTAGTGAGGTGCCACTCAGGGTTTTAAAGGGGTAGTGAGGTACTGCCTGGGTATTTAAAGTGGTAGTGAGGGGCTGCCTGGTTATTTAAAAGGTAGTTAGGTGCTGTCAAGGACATTGAGGTGCTGTCTGCTCTCTGCAGGGGTAGTGAGTTTGGTTGTTTGTAGGGGCAGGGGGATGCTATATGGTGCTCTAGGGACAGCGAGGTGCTGCCTGGTGTTTTTTTTTTAGGGACAGTCAGGTGCTGTCTGGGTCATTTTGGGGGCAGTGAGGTACTGTCCAACAGGTAGTTAGGTGCTGTCAGGGACTGTGAGGTGCAGTCTGGTGTTGTTAGGGGCAGTGGGGAGCTGCCTGGTGTTAGGAACTGTGGGGTGCTGTTTGGTGTTGTTAGGGACTGTGAGGTGCAGTCTAGTGTTTTTAAGGGCAGTAAGGTGCTGTCTGGGCTTTGTAGGGGTAGTGAGGTGTTTGGTTGTTTTTGGGGCAGTGTAGTGCTGTCTGGTTATTTTCTGGTGTATTTAGGGATGGTGAGGTGTTGTTTGGTTGTTTGGGTAGTTGGTAGGGGCAGCAAGGTGCTCTCTGGTGTTTGTAGGGATGGTTTTAGATTCATGGAGGTGCTGTCGGGTTGTGTTCTGGTGTGTTTTGGGACAGTCAGGTGTTGTTTGGTGTAGGGACTGTGAGGTGCGGTTTGCGGTTTTTAGGGGCAGTGAGGTGCTGTCTGGTGTTTTTAGGGGCAGTGGGGAGCTGTCTGGTGTTAGGAAATGTGAGGTGCTGTTTGGTGTTGTTAGGGACTGTGTGGGGCAGTCTGGTGTTTTTAAGGACAGTGAGGTGCTGTCTGGTCTTTGTAGGGGTAGTGAGGTGTTTGGTTGTTTTTGGGGCAGTGTGGTGCTGTCTGGTTATTTTCTGGTGTATTTAGGGACGGTGAGGTGTTGTTGGGTTGTTTGGTAGTTTGTAGGGGCACTGAGGTGCTGTCTGGTGTTTGTAGGGATGGTTTTAGATTCATGAAGGTGCCGTCGGGTTGTGTTCTGGTGTGTTTTGGGACAGTCAGGTGCTGTTGGTGTAGGGACAGGCAGGTGCTGTCTGGTTGTGTTCTGGTGTGTTTTGGGAGTTTGAGGGACAGTCAGGTGCTGTGTGGTGTGTTTGGGACAGTGAGGTGCTGTCTGGTCATTTCAGGGACAGTGAGGTGCTGTCTGGTGTTGTTAGGGACAGTCAGGTGCTGTCTGGTCATTTTAGGGACTGTGAGGTGTTTGGTTGTTTTAGGAGTAGTGAGGTGCTGCCTGGTGTTGGGACGGTGAGGTGCCTTCTGGTAGTTTGTAGGGGCAGTGAGGTGCTGTCTGGTGTTTGTAGGGATAGTTTTAGGTTTATGGAGGTGCTGTCGGGTTGAGTTCTGGTGTGTTTTGGGACAGTCAGGTGCTGTTTGGTGTTGGGACAGTGAGGTGCAGTCTGGTGTTAGGGGCGGTCTGGTGCTGTCTGGTCTTTATAGAGGTAGTGAGGTGTTGTTTGGTTGTTTTTGGGGCAGTGTGTGCTGTCTGGTCTTGTTCGGGCCGGTCTGGTGTATTTAGGGACGGTGAGGTGCTTTTCCCTGGTTATGTGTGCATGCTGCCGGTGTTTTAGGGGCAGTAAGGTGCTGTCTAGTGGGCAGTTAGGTGCTATCTGGGTCATTTTCGGGGCAGTGAGGTGCTGTCCAGCGGGCAGTGAGGTGCTGTATGGGTCATTTTTGGGGGCAGTGAGGTTATGTTAGGTGTTTAAGGGTTGTGAGATGCTGCCTGGATTTTAAGGGGGTAGTGAGATGTTTCAGTGTGGTGTTAAGGGGTAGTGAGGTGCTGCCTGGAAATATTTAGTGGTAGTGAGGTGCTTATGTTTTGGAGGTTTTAGGAAAGGCAGGAGTGGTTTATATTCATTGTAGGGAGTGATTTTGGGGTGGCATAGGGAGGTGCTGCTGCCAGTTGTTTTAGGTATAAGAGGTGTTTTGGGGGACAGTGAGGTGCTGTCTGGTTGTTTTAGGGACAGGGAGGAGCTGTTATTGTTGTTATTCAGCTGGTTCATAGCGGAGTGTTGGTTCTTCCATGTCGGGGTTCATTTAGCGGGTTTTGTAGCTGAGTGGGCTCAGGTTCTGGGGAGAGCTTGTGGTTGAGTTAGTTGTCGGTTTTCCAATTAAGATCTGGGTTAGATCTTGGGGTGTAGTGGTTTGGGCTCAGGGGGAGTGAAAAAAAAAATTGGTTTCTGAGCTATAACTCTTCTGGTAATTTACACTATGGTGGGTTTCCATAATGGGTATAGTTGGTGTTATGTTGGGTTGGTTGAAGAGAGGGACATATATGTCATAATCTGTGCTATGAGTGATTATGGCTGTGAGTGAGGTGTTGGTTGAAGAGAGGGACATATGTCATAGTCTGTGCTGTGATTGATTATGGCTATGAGTGTTGTGATAGTGGTGATGTCACTACATTCTAGGTGGAGTGTTGGTGTGGTGATGTCACTGGGACTCTGGTGGAATGTTGATGTATGTTTGGTGGGCAGGGTTCTACTGGTGGCAGTTGGACCTAAGCTGCTGGGCTAGATGGATGTCCCAGTGCTTTCTCTACTTAATAACTGAAAGAATAAATCTACATGTAATCTACATACCTTCTGGTCCTAGTCTTATGGAGAAGGAGTCTTAGATTATATCAGGTTTCTAATTGATGCTTGTATCTACTCAAAACTCTTTCCTCACGTCTTTTGATCTAGCTTACCTGAGTGTGCATATGTGGTTAAGCTTGATGTTTTGGGGGGCGTGGCTTGGTGGCCATGCAGGAGGAGGCACGATCGAGAAGCTCCTTCGAGATCCTGAAGCAAATCCAGCCAAAACTGATGCAAAACCACTAAAGAGCACCCAAAACTAACAGAAACAGACATCGGAACATCCGTAGATCACTGGCTGAGTCTCCCGACAGAAATCGGAGCAGGAATCAAGGAGAAAATGACGAAAGAAGATGGCACCTGCAGGAAACAAAATGACGGGCGCGAGCGGCCGAACCGCTGGACGGAAAGTCAGTGCTTCATAACCACGGGTGAGGAGCGGCTGGCGCAGGACAGACAACACCCTGCACAGTAGGAGCCCTCCTGGAGAGGTGACCTAAAACGAACACAGGCGGTCCAAAGAACGGGGCCCAGGTAGCCGATACCGGCACTACACAGGCACAGAGCCGGAAAGCCCATTCCAGAGAACGCACCCGAGCTCCACTCAGACACCGGCGCGAGCGCAAGTGGGCCTCATTTCCCTCCGGAGCCACGGCACCTGCAAGACCAACAAGACAAGGTGGGTTAAGTTAACCAGCCACAAACACCCACGGCTGACCGAAGACGGACAGAAGCAGTCCACGAAAGGGAGCCCGGGAGCCAATGCGGACACCATAAAGATACAGGGTTAGATGAAGCCTAGAGGGGAGAGCGCACCCGAGCTCGACCACACAGGCCCCATCTCCTTCCGGAGACAACATATTCAGAGGCTCGGAGAAGCAGAGGCAAGTGAAAGGGTTGATGTTATAAGGGGAAGCGGACCCCGCAGCGCCAGAGACTGGCGGCGAACAGAATGCACACGCAGAGCGGACCGCATGCCACCCATCTTGTAGGCCTGAGAGGCCAGAGCTGCACAAGAACTACTGAAGTGCACTAAAGAAGGGTCATTATGAAACAAGCCAAGGCACAACATTCAGCGCAGCAAGCTCCCCTGGCAGATAAAGAGGGTGCACAACAACCCACAGGACGGTTACATATCCATAGTGGGGAAGCCCAGGAACGGAATTCGAGATACTGAGAGATGATAGGGCCGGGCACGGACGGACCCACATCCGTTGACCATCTAGCAGTACAAAGGTGAGTTCCATAGAGATAATGCCAAATCAGAAAACAGAGGGAAAATCTAAACAAATCAGCATAGAAGCCTTCAATAAAACACCTGGAAACAAACAACCAGTCCAGCTGGACACAGCAATGGCTACCTCAAGCACAACACAGCAGGCGGGAAAGACAAATGCAGGATCGATCTTGGAAGCAATAGCCGCCTTGAAAGAGTATCTTGAAGCCAAAATGGATGCAGCGATAGGTGCCCTCAAGGCATCCTTAGAAAATAAACTGGACACTGTCATGGTAGATGTGGGTCTCCTCCACCAGGACTCCAGAAATCTGATGGACAGAGTAAAAACAACGGAGCAGCAAGTGCAGCAAAGCACCACGGATGTGGCGTTCACGCAAACACAAATGTCAGAGGTGATACAGAAGGTCAAGATGCTGGAACAAAGGGTGGAAGATGCAGAAGGAAGAGCACGAAGGAACAATATTTGCATAGTTGGGCTTCTGGAGGGCGAAGAAGGCAGGGATCCCACCGAATATATTGAAAACCTGCTGCTCCAAGAGATAGGAGCAGGAACGCTGTCCCAAGGCTTCACGGTGGAGAGGGCGCACAGAGCACTGACCAAAAGACCTCAACCAGGCGCCCCTCCGAGAGCGATGATTGCCAGGATCATGAATTTCAAGGATAGGGAGAAGTTACTATCATTCTCAAGAGAAGGGGGAGTGATTACAAGGAACACTTCCAAAATTACTATCTATCCAGATTATACAGTCATGGTCCAAAAACAGAGAGCAAAATTCAAAAGACGAAAGAGCACCTCAGGACGGCAGGAGTGCGATACATGCTCCTATACCCGCCAAACTTAAGGTACTACATCAAGGGAAATCATGGTTCTCAACTGAAGATGTTCGTACGTAGATGGACCAGCAGGGCATCCTCCAGCAGAGACAAAGAAACCGGAATAACAATGAGAACCAGCCCCGGTGAGTGGAAACGTCGACTTTAGAAACAAGATGTCAACATAAAGTAAGGCATTAAATCAGATGCAGATTATGAATGAGCGACTCGCTTCAATCCAGCTATGAAAACTAGGAAAAGCCACAACCCCAAAATGAACGTTTCATAAGTTCAGATGCCAGTCTGGAGGCATCACGCTGCGGTGGGCCTGTTCCACCTCGGCGGACAGAGCAAGAGAAGTGGCGAGGCCCGAGCAGGGGGTGGGTGGCTGGGCGTTAGTTTGGATGTTTTGGTTTATGTGTTGGTTAGCAATAAGTTAGGCCTGCTGGCACAAGGCACTAACAGTGGGAAGGACAATTCAAGCATTCACAGAACAGCTCAAGTGAGAGGGGACCAGGAAGGCACACGGCAACCAACCAAGGGGAATCACCCAAGACGAAAAGGCGGAGAAGATCAAGAGGAGAGGGGCACGCCCCAAGAGCCAGACAAAAGGAGAGGAAACTGGGTGAGAAACAAGAGGAAGGCTATGGAACAACAGAGCCTGAGTAAACAATACATAGATGGACCCTGATGAGATAACGATAGCAACCTGGAATGTGCAAGGACTCAACGCCTACGTCAAAAGACTCAGGGTGTATGCTTGGTTGAACAAGATGAAAGTCAAGATAGCAATGCTGCAAGAGACTCATCTCACATCAGAAAAGCAGGCCAAGGTGGCCAAGAAATGGGGGGCAAGTATACAGCACCACATACTCGAACTACGCAAGGGGGGGCGCTAATTTGGATAGCGCCAGGAGTACCGTTCCAACTAATAAAGCAGGAAAGCGATCTGGAAGGAAGACTAGTGTTGGTACACAGAATGCTGGAAAACAGAGAAATATGTCTGATTAACACCTACACCCCAAACCACGATGCGTCAGAATTCTTCAGGGGCTTGGTGCCCATGCTGGCACAATACAGGGAGGCCACGTTCATCTGGGTGGGAGATTTTTATTGCACCCTGGATCTGCTTCTCGACAGGTCGGATGACAAACATAGGAAGCCAGCACCCCCTGCTAGGGAGCTCCAAAGGACCATCACATTCACACGAATAGATTACCTATTTACGGGGTATGAATCTCTGACAGAATTCAAAGGAATTAACATAAAAGCACGCACACTCTCAGACCACGCTCCGATATTGGCAACATGGGCACACATCCATAGGAAAACCCCAATACCAACATGGCGCCTCCCAGTTGAGGTCCTAGGGGAGGGAGAACTGGAAGAACATCTGCAAGAGGTGATAGAAGAGTACTTTGAACATAATGAAGGTAGCGTAGAAAGTAATGCTACGCTCTGGGACGCATTCGAGGTAGTGATTAGAGGGGCGGCAATTGGGAAAATGGGAGGGATAAAAGTAACAATCATGGAAGAATTGGACAAACCAGAAAGGCAGATAAAATTGGAGGAAGGGAGGGCAGAGAGGGCGGGAGAGGAACCCAGGGAACTGCTGTAGTTAAGAACAAGATGCATAGAACTCTAGGAGAAACTAGGGAAGCTGAATTACAGGAAATATTTACAGAGACTCCACACAGAAGGAGATAAACCCAGCAGACTGTTAGCATGGCTCACCAAACAGGAAAACAAGAGGGATCCCATAGTCATGCTAAAAGATAAAACAGGGAGAGAGGTCAGGAATCAGGAAGATATAAACAATCTATTCGCTGATTTTTATGAATGACTCTACGCTCCTAACCCAGAGGTGGAGTCGGAAGACATTGTAGACGCTCTAGCAGAGATAAGACTACCGAAACTAACAGCTGAACAGGCCCAACTATTGGATGCCCTTATTACTGTACAAGAAATCGAGACAGTGATCTCGGAGCTCCCCTTTGGCAAATCTCCGGGCCCGGATGGACTTCTGGGAGAGTTTTATAAGACATACAAGATCACTATATCTCCAAAATTGCTAGAAACATATCAGGAGGCATATGAAACAGCACAACTACCAAACAGCATGTCGGAAACAATAATTGTACCGATCCTCAAGCCAGGGAAATCCCCAGTAGAGTGTGCCTCCTATAGGCTGATCTCCCTATTTAATCAAGATGCCAAGATACTTACCGTGGTCCTGGCTAACCGTCTGCAGGTATTAATATCCACGCTGAGCCACTTAGACCAGACGGACTATGTTCCAGGATTCAACACTTCATGGAACCGCCGCAGATTGCATCATGTCATAGACCAGACGAATCAGAGACAGGGCGAATGCGCAGTAGTGTCACTAGATGCTGTTAAAGCCTTCAACTCCATCAGCTGGAAGTGGTTGCTGGGTGTCCTAGCCCACTTTCGTATGGGGGAAGGGTTCCTTAGATGGATTAAGCTGCTGTATAGAGATCCCAGAGCAAGGATGAAAACGGGAAAACATATCTCGAAACCCGAGAGAATATACAGAGGAACCCAACCAGGCTGCCCACTGTCTCCAATGTTATACATATTGGCTCTAGAACCGTGGGTGGTCTTTCTCAGGGCAGAATATGGGGAATAGAAATAGATGGAGTGGTACACCAGATCTCGTTGTATGCAGACGACATCCTCCTCTTCATGGAGAACTCGCAAGCTAACCTACCTTTTTTTTTTTTTTTTAAATATATTTTTATTGTTTTTTCCAAGAAACATACAACCAGTATCATCAACACGACAATCAATTAAATATCCGCAATAATTCCCATTCCCTCCCTTCCCAAGTGGACCCGGACCGGGGTTACGCAGTCTGCTGCTGGCATTAGGGTGAGCCCGGGCTGTCCGGGTCCTCACCTGAGGTGCTGGCTTCCGAGGACTGAACAGGGCCGTCGTGAGGGCAATCCACTGCAGGAGGTCCTCCGAGTCATTTATTTTTTGCTGTCTTTGCGCCAGCTCCCAGGCCCCGGTTTCAGCCACAGTCCATCTGCGAAGGTCCTCCCACCATGTTACAAGTTTAGGGGCCCTGGGACACTTCCAGGCCATTGCGATGCGCCTTTTTGCGAGGATGTACATCAAATCTTTGAGCCTGTTGAGAGATTTGTTTTTTTTCCCTCGTGGGTACGAGCCCAATAGACATGCCTTGGGGGATTGCACGTCTAGCGTTATGTCCTCCTCTGCTACCTTGGTCTGAATTTGCGACCAGAAGGTTCGTATGTTCGGGCAGGCCCAAAACATGTGGGTCAGGGAGGCCGCAGGTTCTTGGCACTTGGGGCACCGCACCACACTAGCGCCATTGAATCTCGAGATGACAGCTGGGGTAAGGTAGGCCCTATGGATGATGTAAAATTGGATAAGTTGGAATCGGGCATTCCTAGAAACCTTTTTGTGATAGTGTGTTATTGTTTCCCACTCCGTGTCGCCGAATAGTGTGTTCAGCTCGGCCTCCCATTTGCTCTTGCATGTGAGTTCGCTATGTGTGGTGTTGTCAATTAGGATCTCATAAAGCCTAGAGGTTTCGTGTCCCCCTTCTGCCACACCTATCAGGTTCTCTATGGCCTCGTGTCCGGCGCATTGGGATTCTGCATCCGGCCATCGCCTCCTAAGTCTGTCCAGCACCGACCCGTATAGAAGGAACTGACCCAGTGGGACCCCAGTCAATTCGTGCAGCTCGGGAAATGTGTGGATGCCCTGGTCGTCCACCAGATCGCCCAGAGTGGCGACGCCGGAGGGTTCCCATATATTCCGGATCGCCTTCCGGTCTTCCGGCCTAGTGAACATGATGGCGGCTATAGGGATCTGTGGGGAGTAGGGGTCGGACAGCTTGACCAACTTGCAGGCCCGACTCCAAATTTGAATGCCTAGGCGGATGAGGTGCGCGTCCAGCGTTTTGGGCATTGGTCCGATCCAGAGGAGGTCCCTGAGCAGCCATGGTGCGTCTGGGGGCTGCAATAGGCGTGTATCCGTCATGGCATCATCAGCCATCCACTGGATCACGTGCTTAAGCTGGGCCGCTATGTAGTAGAGCTCAAAGTTAGGGGTTTTCAGGCCTCCCCTCTCGTACGGTCTTTGAGTAATGTCTAGGGCAACTCTGTGCCTCCCCTCCCGCCATAAGAGTTTCCTACATAGCATGGCCAGGTCTTTGAAAAAACGCTGCGGGATGTTGCAGGGGACGTTGGTGAAGAAGTGTAGGAGACGGGGGAGTGCTACCATTTTAAGGAGTCCCGCCCTACCAGCCATCGAAAGGGGCAATTTGCACCATAGGTCGATTGATTTAGCCAGTCCCTCCTTAGCCCTGCCCGTGTTCAGAACATGTTCGGTCTCAGGGTCCCGGTGGATCACGACGCCCAGATATTTGAACGTAGTGGGTTCCCATTTAAGGGCCAGAGGGGGGAGGTGTTCTTCCTTGGTTCCACTAAGTGCAGCCAGGGGGAATAAGCAAGACTTGCTGTGGTTAATCTGGACCCCTGTACATCTGTGGAACCCGTCTAGGGTTTCCAGGATGTAGGGGAGAAGGTGTTAGGGATCCCTCAGGTAGAGGAGCATGTCATCCGCATACATGGAGACAAGGTGGTTCACACCATTTATCGTTATTCCCCCGTCACCGTATTCCTGCCTAAGGTATGCTGCCACTGGTTCAATCGCTAAGATGTAAAGTAGAGGGGATAGGGGGCACCCTTGTCGAGTGCCTCTGGCCAGGCTCCATTTTTCAGAAAAGGTGTTGTTGGTACGCACTCTGGCGGTGGGGTTGGTGTAAATGAGTTTTACCCAGTTCAAAAAAGCTGTTCCGATCCCCATCTTTGCTAAGGTGGCATAAAGCCATGTCCATCGGACCGAATCAAAGGCCTTAGAGGCGTCGAGGGACACAACTGCATATTTACCGGGCATGCCGTTTGTGCTGTGTATCACGTGGTGCAGCCTTCGCAGGTTCTCAGACATAGAGCGACCCTGCATGTAGCCCGTCTGATCCTGGTGTATGAGGTATGGGACGGCTGCACGAAGCCTTCTGGCCAGTAATGCGGTGAGGATTTTGTTGTCTACATTCAACATGGATAGTGGGCAGTATGAGCCGCAGTCAGAGCTGTCCTTGTCGGGCTTAAGTAGGGGGATGATGGTGGCTTCAATCATGGTGTCGGGGAGGTGGCCTATGTCGTACGCCTCGTTATATACTTTGGACAACAGGGGGGCCAGTATGTCCTCATATGCCTTATAAAATTCGCTCGGGAGACCGTCCGGTCCCGGTGTTTTACCCGAGGGCAATGACCTAATGGTGGCTGTGACCTCGTCGGGGGTGACGGGGGCTCCGAGGGGATCTGCCAAGTGGTCTTCCAGGCGTGGGAGCCAGATGGCGTCCAGGGCGTCTTCGATCGCGTGGTCAGGGGGCGGGGCTGGATCGGAGTAAAGGGTTTGGTAATATTGTTTGAACGCTGCGTTGATACCCACTTGCGTGTGGAGGGTCAGGCCGTCTGCATTACGAATGGAGCAAATGGGGTATCTGGGGGTTTCTCGTTTATAAAGCCATGCAAGAAGCTTCCCGGGTTTATCGCCCAGGGCAGGATTCCTCTCCGTGAATTTTGTATAGCTCAACTTCCCCAGCGTCTCCCAGTGTGTTAGGCATGTTTGTTTAAGATCAACCATCTTTTGCAAGTGGGCGGGATCAGGGGACGGGGTGGCTTCGAGATCTTGGAGTTCAGTCTCAGCGTGCGCTAGCAGGGACGTGACGGATTTTAGGGCCCCTCCAGCCGCGGCTATCATTTCCCCCCTAGTTACCACCTTGTAGGCTTCCCAGGCTGTGCCTAAGTATCTGACGCTATCAATGTTGGTCTGCCAGTAATGTGTGGAACCCTCCCTGATTTGTTCGCTGAAGGCTTTGTCCAACAGCGCTTCGCTTCTCAATTTCCACGTGGGGATGGGGGGCCTGGGCGTCGTGGTCACCCACGAGGTCATCAAAGGGGAGTGGTCTGAAAGTACCCTGGCTAGGTACTGCGTGTCCTCAAATCCCGCCACGTGCTCTTCGCTAATGAACAGGCAGTCTATCCTGGTATGGACCTTATGTGGGGGGGAGTAAAAGGAGTAGCCTCTGGTTTCGGGGTTTTGCACTCTCCACAGATCTTTCAGGGCATATTGCTGCGTGAGGGCGTTCAATATCTTGGCGGGTGGGGAGGGGTCCCCGTGTTTACCATCCGACCTGTCTATGCAAGGGTTCAGGGTACAGTTATTGTCACCTCCCCATATCGTTATGCATTCATCACTCGGGGTCAGCCGAGCGTACAGCGAGCGAAAGAAAACAGTGGCATCATGATTCGGGGCATAGGTGCAAATCAGGCGGACGTCCCTCCCCTCTATGGTGCCCTGAACCAGGGCCATCCTACCTTCATTGTCCGTTTTGGTGTGGGTCAGCTTGACTGGGACAGAGGGGGCGATCCATATCAAGACGCCTCTGGCGTAGGTGGAGTAGGGGGAGCCCACTAAGGTGCCCCGCCAGACCTTGGCCAACGCTGCAAGCTTAGGGCCACATAAGTGGGTCTCCTGAAGGAGGGCGATTCCGACCCTGTGGCGTTTCATGTAGGCGTGGATGCGGCGCTGTTTGATATAGCTGTTTAGCCCCCTGACGTTCCAGGACATGACTCTGATCCTCTCAGCCATGGTCTGTGTGTGGTCGTGCGGCTGTGGGAGGCGTGAGGTTGAGGGGTTTGACGAACCTGGTCGTCCTGGTTGCAATTCCGCTGCGCTTGGTCCCGGTCCGGTTTGTGTCCAATTCAAACTGCAATCCCAACTTGGGGTTCGAACCCTCACAAACAACAACGTCTAACTTAACAAAAAACACAACTTCAAACATAACACGTCTAGCGAGGTTGCCCTTGCTCTGACATCCCCGTTTCTGCCCCATCAGACCAGAGTCTTCCGGTGCCCTACGGGCGGGTGAACTCACCCAAAGTATCCTGGGGTTAGGAAAGGGGCTGCCTCCGACGGTGTTGTCAGGAGGTGCGCCACGACCGGCGCGGCTCCGGTTCCGTCAATGTCGCCACAACTATTGTCATATGAATGTACGATCGGCGACTGCAGTCAACGAGTGGAGAAGTTCCTATGTTGCGGGCGGCTAGGGCCCGCGCTGCTTCCGTTCGATGTCCGGGATCTGTTCTCTGTCCATCCATTCGCGGGCCTCTGCTGGGTTATCAAATAAGTGGGCCTTGTTGTTGCGCAGGACCTTGAGTCTAGCCGGGTAGAGGAGTAGATAGCGCAGGCCTGCTTCCTTGAGTCTCGCCTTGGTGTGGTGGAACTGGGCCCTGCTCCTTTGAACCTGCAGGGTGTAGTCAGGGTAGATTGCTATCTTTGCGGCGTCCCTCTGTATGGATCCGCCCATCCTGGTGAAGGCCAAAATGGATTCCCTGTCCCTATAGTTGAGGACTTTGGCTATTATGGGTCTTGGTGGGGTCCCCGGTGGGGGCCTCCTGGCTAAGGAGCGATGGGCTCTTTCAATAGTGAAGCCCTGCGACAGTTTCCCGGCCCCAATTTCCTGTATGAGCAGGTTCTCGACGTAGTTGGTAGGGTCGTTGCCCTCGATGCCCTCGGGCAGGCCGATAATTCTGATGTTGTTTCTGCGGGCCCTTCCTTCGGCCTCCTCAGCCCTGTCCTCTAGGTTCTTCACTTTCTGCGCCAAAATGTCTACATCCTTTAAAAGTTGAGTTTTGGCATCGGTATTGTCTCGGACTTGGATCTCGAGAGCGTCCGTTCTGCCGGTGATAGAGCGCACATCCTGCCTCAGTAAATTCAGGTCGATCGCAACCGCATCAATCTTGTCCTCCATGGTTTTCTGGAGTGTCTTGATGGCCTCTAGCAGTTGGGAGTTAGCTGGCTCGGGTCTCGCGGCGCCCGGCACCTCCACAGGGGCAGAAGCCTCCGCGGGTCCGATCGCTCCAGCGGCCGCGAAGGACTCCATGGTAGTTTGGCGGTGTCTGCTTCGGGCGCCCTTAGTGGTCATGTCCTATCTTCGTGGTCCGTCAGGCCTCGGCAGGCACTACACAGTCTGTGTCCGATGGCGCCGTGCTGGGGATACTTCGTGGGGGGGTTGTGCGTCGGCCGCCCGCCGGGCTGCGCCAGTGGGCCGCTCAGCAGGGCCCGGTGAGGGTGTAGTTAAGGCCGCATCAGGCGCTCCCCCCTCCGTCTCCTCGCTGCTCTTCTTCGGGACACAGGAGCACAGGTCTCAGCTTAGGCGATCTCTGCCACTTCAGATCGAGTCCCATAAAGGCTGGCCCCTTGCGGGTTCCTCCCGGTCGGACACAGGGCTCCGCTACAGCGTCAGGCTGGGCATCATCATGGCCGCCATTTTCTGTCCTCGTACGACGTTCCGTTTCTTTTCGATGGTGCGGGCCCTCAGAGGGTCGTGAGGCTCCCAAACTTCGTCAACAGGCGGAACACTCCTTCACACGACCTATATTCTGTTTTCAAGTGGCTGCAGTCAAGTTTAAGCGGTAGTTGGTGGCGGATCCATAATCGTATTGAGCGGAGCTGCGCCGAACACGTCCTTCCTACATGGCGGTTAGCCACGCCCCCGCAAGCTAACCTACCTTGCCTCTTAGAAGCAGCGGATGCATACACCAGGCTCTCAGGAATAGCCATTAATAAAGAAAAGTCTGTCCTGTTTCCCT
Organism: Ambystoma mexicanum; assembly: GCF_040938575.1. Taxonomy (NCBI): domain Eukaryota; kingdom Metazoa; phylum Chordata; class Amphibia; order Caudata; family Ambystomatidae; genus Ambystoma; species Ambystoma mexicanum. The sequence goes on along the minus strand of NC_090930.1, from coordinate 234,626,897 downwards.
GGCTGATTTAAAGGGGGTCCCTCGGGACAAAGTTCCAGATATGGGTCTAGCGTGGGCGCCGAGCTCCTTCCGATACTTGGGGATAGAGATACACCACATCACTGCAGATTCTCACAAACACAACCCACAGGTAGCTCTAGAAAAAACACAAAAAGCCATGGACTTCTGGGGGATACTCCCATTGGAGATGATGGGAAAACCGGTCATTCTGAAGATGGTAGTACTCCCACGACTGCTATACTACTTTACAAACATCCTGCACGCCATACCCAGGGCTTTTTTTCAAGAAGCTGAACACAATAATACAAGGGTTCCTGTGGGGAGGAGGGAGGTGCAGGGTCGCAATGGCAACCCTACAGAGGGACTATGAAGAAGGGGGCATCAGGCTGCCGGATTTCAAAAAATACTATTTAGCAGGGCAACTGCAATTTGTGGTCAAATGGCTGGGTGAGAACGAGTCAATAGACAAAACACTCTTCCAGCCAGCACTAAAATCATACTACCTACGAGAATTACCATGGGTTGACAAATCCATGCTCACGACCCTGCCAAACATGCTTAAGCTTGCAATGGATCTGTGGGAGAGGGCGTGGAAACTCCAGAGGGCTAAAGATCCCTGCTCAACACAGATCTCATTAGCGGGATTACTAGGCACAGACGCAAGTACACTCGCAACATGCAGATCCCATTGGGAAACCAAAGGAGTAGCACGAATAGGTGATCTGAGGGTGGACGAACAATGGATGGAGTTCCGAGACTTGGTGGAGGAATACGACATACACGAAGGTCAATTCCTCCTACACAACAGAATAATACTAGCAATTAAGAAGAGGTGGCCGGAATGACCAGAACAGGAAGATACAGAAGGAGAACTAGATGCCTGGAATGATGTATCGGAAGGGGCACATACAACCTCCAGGCTATACTACCAATTGCTATGATCCAATAACTCGAAAGAGCTACATATAAGAGGACGCTGGGAAGAAGAACTTGGGAGACCCCTTAGCGATCAGGACTGGACCAGAGCACTGAAATATCCCAGAAAAGTATCGAGGAACGCAAGGTTCAGACAAGCACAATTATACATCACGCACAGGGCATACCTCATGCCCAAAAGGATGAACAGAATGAACCTGGGAGACCCCCGCACATGCCCCAGCTGCTCCGACAAAGAAGCAGACATGATACACGTGTTCTGGACCAGCCCGCCCAGTGATACGGGTCTTCTGGCATGGAAGCCAGAAGTGGACTTCAAATACAAGTAGAAAATCCTGAGCTGTACCAGCTGGGCCTATTCCCAAGAGGAGGCAGAAACAGGAAGCATTTAGCAAAAATGAAAGATCTAATATACATATTAGCTAAACGACGGATAGCAATGGCGTGGAATACAAAGGAGGTGCTGACAATAGACTCATGGTGGGCAGACCTCAGGAAATGGGCAATGGCAGAAATGACGGTGTGGATATGAGCGGTGCAGAAAGGAGAAGGGGAAACAGGACAAAAAATAACAGCATGGAACTCCCTGATGCAGTATCTGTTTGAATACAGAGAGGAAAGCGAAGGGGACAACCCTGGAGGGGGAGAGGAACAATGACAAAAAGACACTTGAAAAGTCCCCAAGAATAGGTGGACATAAATGGGGAAAACTTGAAAGACTGCCACGGGCACAGAGTTAGCCCACAACAACACTATTGCCAGATCACTCTGAGATGAAAGATGAGAAGAGATACCCACGCAGAGTGCCAAACAGACGGTTATGTTTTCTGTTATATGTTATATGTTATATGTTTTGTTTGTTTTTGGAATGTTATTAAAAACATTAATAAAGAGTTTTTAAAAAAAAAGCTTGATGTTTCCCTATATCTTACTCACTGTTACCCTCATCTACATGACCTAAACTCTAAATGTAAGTGTATGTGTGTTTGTGTTCCTTGCTGGCTGCTATCCATCGCACAAGTAAGGGAACTTGCATTGTGAATACTGTCTGCATCTGTATTAGCTTGTTCTATCTAATTAATGTTTACTCTATTTGCTGAAATTGCTCCCTGTCTCTTGGGATCTACTCTTCTTTACATCTGTGTGTGTGTATGTGTTGTTTTTGTGCTACATTGACTATTAGGGCCTCATCACGAGTTGGGCGGTAACACCGGCGCTAATAGCACTGGCGCTATCTGCCCTACCGCCAAACCCACCGGTGCTATTAGGGCCGGATCACAGGTTTGGCGGATTTGGAAATCCCCATTCCCCATTGAGCCCATCCGGGAATGCCCCATTCCCCATTGGGCTCAATGGGGAAATTTCACGCTCATACCGCCGGCGGAGTTCCCGCCGGCGGTATGAGCGCGAATTTTCGGCGGATTTCCCCGAGCTCAGAGCTGGGGAGAAATCCGCCAAGGCCCTGATTTGGCAGACCCTTAAATCCGGCGATAATAGTGCTATCGCCGGATTTAAGGGTTACCGCCAAACTCGTGATGAGGCCCTTAGTGTGCATTTACTGGCTGAATGTGTTTGCCATCCTTCCACACATCTAAATTCTAAGTGTATATGTATGTGTCTTGCTGTTTATTGTTTATCTATCAGTGAAGGGATACAGCGTGAATGATACCTATCTGTATTAACTTAAAGTCAGAATAGCTTACTCTCAGAATTAATTAAGGTAACAGCGTCCTTTGAGAAGTCCTTTGCAGATAACACTTAGGATCCAAGCAGTCAGTCAAAGTAAAGAGCAAAAGCAAAAAATGGGAAGCCAACAGCCAACTCCTCGATAGCGCTCGCCAAATGCACGTGAGCGGTTGCGTGCAGCAGTCAGCTGATAAGCACGCAGCAGAAAAGGGGCGTGGTCTGCAAAATTCTCAGAACGAATGAAGGTAACACTGTCCCTTGAGAAGTCCCTTGTAGATAACACGTAGGATCGAAGCAGTCAGGCAAAGTAATGAGCAAAAGCAAACTTAAAGTCAGAATAGCTTACTCTCAGAATGAATTAAGGTAATAGTGTCTTTTGAGAAGTCTTTTGTAGATAACACATAGGATCCAAGCAGTCAGGCAAAGTAACGAGCAAAAGCAAACAGCGGGAAGCCAACAGCCAACTCCTTGATAGCGCTTGCTTGATTGCACATGGTATACACATCCCATTTGGGGTGACTAAAGCAAAACAAAAGGTTATAGCTGGAAGTTTCAGAATTAACATTTAACCTCTGGTGCTGCTCTGCTGAATCCTCCAAAACATTGTTCTTTAGCCTGCCAAGCCATTACAGAATGGGGAAAGGCCATATGCAAAACAGGCTTGGTGCTACCTTGAAAGGGGCAGTCCAATCCATACTACTAGGTCACATTGCTTCTGCACAAGGCCACAAGCATCCACAGACATGTTTCGGCCTCATTGGGTGTCATCAGTGAGGAGTATCTTAGGTCTCTAGGCCCAGCAGGCTTTGGACATACCCGTCCCACTCGAGGTGACTAAAGCAAAACAAAAGGCGATGGCTGAAGGTTTAAAGTTAACCTTCTTCAATGGTGAACCTCTGGGCAGCCCTTCATACCATTGTTCTTTAACATTGCAACGCATTACAGAAAAGGGAAAACCCATATGCAAATCAGGTTTGGTCCCACCCTCAACAGGACAGTCCATCTAAACAATCTAGGTCATATCTCTTCTGCACAAGACCACGATAATCCCCAGACCCATTTCGGCATCATCAGTGAGGAGTAGCTTTGGTCTGTAGTCCCAGCAGGCTCAGGATCCACGTCTGGGCGTACACATCCCACTCAGGGTGACTAAAGCAAAATATAAGGTGATGGTTGGAAAGTTTAGAATTAATCTTCACCTCTGGCACAACTCAGGCCAACCCTCCAAAACATCATTATTTAGTCTGCAAAACCATTACAGAAAGGGGAAAGCGTGTATACAAATCAGTCTTGTCCTACCCCGGAAGAGGTAGTCCAACCCAAACATCTAGGTCATATCCCTTCTGCACAAGACCACAAGCATCCCCAGACACAATTCAGCATCATCAGTGAGGGGTAGCTTTGGTCTCTAGGCCCAGTCGGCTTGTGACCCACATCTGGGCATACCCGTCCCACTCGGGGTGACTAAAGCAAAACAAAAGGTGATGGCTGCAAGGTTTAGAATTAATCTTAACCTAAGGTGCTGCTATGGGTAAACCTCCAAACCACTGTTCTTTAGCCTGCCAAGCCATTACCGAATGGGGAAAGACCATATGCAATTCAGGCTTGCTGCCACCCGGAAAGTGGCAGTCCAACCTGAACTGCTAGATCACATCCCTGCACAAGACCATAAGCAACCCAAGAAATGTTTCAGCCTCTTTGGGTGTGATCAGTGAGGAGTAGCTTGGTTCACTAGACTTTGGACATGCCCCTCCTGCTCGGGGTCACCGGGAACCCATCCAGTCCATCAGTTTTTCCTATCTTCATGATGTTGACATGATTATTTTTTGGTTGTAAATGGTTCTATTAGGGATTTGTCTACTGACTTAAGCAACAGAGGCATTTCTGGGGAAGTTGTCTATTTCACTCAAAGTTATTGCACTGTGATCATAATACACACTTTTATGAGATTCCTCAAAAATGGCATTCAATGCCAGGAATTCCAACAACCATAGCCAGTTTCCTTGGGGAACTGTAGTTCAACCAAGAGCTCCAGCCTTTTTAAGGGGATAAGCATTCAGGTTTGTTTCCCTTTCTCTCAACTCCTGGTATTTGTATGAGAACAAAGATTCCCTTTTCATGAATGTGTTAGTTTTGCTTGTGCAATTCCCCATTCATACGGTTTTGCTCTACTTGCATGGATGCATATTTTCTTCAGGTTTTGAGTTCATTTTGTTGGGTGTCCTGACCCATGTTCGAGTTATTATGCTGCAACATTTGGGGGTGTGGGCTCAGACAATCCAAGATGGTGGAAAAGCCCACATTTGCGCCAGAATCCAGGAAAACCGTGCAGTTTTGGCACACACCAAAATGTTCCCCTGACCTGCCACCCACCAGTGCGAGCGTGACGGGCCAGGAGTGCCATGAGTGAAATGTGTGCCAAAGGAAAAACAGCAGTGCCGGTTGTCTCAAAAAAGCGCTTTGAAATCACCTTTGTTTCTCTGAAATGCAAGCTAAAAATGCCTATTTTAAACATTGCAAGATATTCAAAAATCTCAATGAACACCAGCAGAGATTTGCCAGAAGGTAGACGTGTGTGCATACAAAATCTGGAAAGAGAAAGAGCCTAAAATAATGTTCATAATGAAACTGGCTGAGCTGTGGATGTCAGCAGCCTAAGTTAACTTGGACTGAAAGACACTAAAATCTAAATGTTTAAAATAAATGAGTGACCTACTGTTGAGTGTCACATAGTTTGCAACTGTTAAATGTCATAGTTTTGAACTTAGAATCAGCGTTCTAGCTGCATGTGTAAACATTGTAAGTTTGATTTGGATGAAGAAAAACTGGGAACAAAAGTGACATTTAGCTGAAGCCTGGCTTAAAGAGATTGAATTCTGCCTGACAACTACCCCCGACGGGAGTTGAAACTTGCTCAACAAATGTTCCCAGGCCTGGCCTGCATTCTCCTACCCTCACCAAAGGGAGATGACACCTCTCTGATTGGATTAGGGGAGGAGCAGCTGGGGACTGCAGGAAACTGAACAATGAGCCTTCCTTGGCTCAGGGAAATGTTAAATTAGGGGGGGTCGTAAATGGCTTCCTCTTGAGAGACACTTGAGTTGGAGGAAGTGGACAAACCAGAAATTCCACTATGTGCTTTGGGAAACCACTTCCCTCTGGGCCAGAGCATAATTTTAAAAAGATGGATAATTCATAGTACGGACTTGTCAAAATTATATAATTAATATCATTATTCTTGTGATTTTTCTGTGCACATTTTAAGAGGTGTTAGAATTCTGTGGTATGTTCTTGGGGGTAGTAGTGGAAAATAAGGTATTACTCCGAATATCTGTATGTTAAAAATCTGACACTTTATCATCTGATGCCCAAATTCCTTGTGCATGTTTGTGTAAATTCTGGAAAAGTTTAGAGGTTGTGTTCTTGATGAAAAGGGCAGAATTCTGTCATAAGTGGACATGACATCTTACAAAGACAGGGATCGGATGGTTTGGTGCTACAGAAAATATGTTAACTGGACATGGAATATTAGAAAAATTGTACGTAGATAAATATGTATTTGGATCAAGAATAGATTTGTGTGCAAATTGACCAGGGGTGGATCCTCTGACTCATAAACTACCTCATCACGATGACACTCCATTTCCTTCCCCCAATTAAGGGAGAGAGGAGGACTTGGCCAATGATAAGTTGTGAGGGGCAGGCTTAGTTATTCCGCGCACACTCCCATTTTCTAAAGACATAAAAGGAACACCAAAACCCAGGTAGAGACATTCATTTTCCAACCTTCAACTTAATTCTTGCGCAGCACACTGACGGAGAACTCCAGAAGCCAGAACTCCAGAGATCTAGACTAACTCCAAAGAGCTGAACTCTTCAGCATGCCTCAAAATCTTTTGCAAACTATTCAACCGCCGGGCTGTGCGGTTTGCTGCTTGCTAAGAGTCCTGTGTATCCAGAACAGACCCAGTACCCAGAAAGCAGTGCGGTATCCAGAATCCACTTGATCCAGACCAGCAGAACCAGAGACCCAGACCAGACCGCTGTGAACAGAACCGGTGCCTGATTGACCCGCCGAGCAGAGAGAACCGCAGCTAAACTTGTTGACCAGATCCGTGACGAGGACATTCCTTTCAAATTTATAGTGTGAGTACCCAGCTAGAACTGTGCTGAACCCATCTCTTAGCTTAAAATAATCTGATTCAAAACATTTGAACCTGTTTAGAACTGCATCATAAGAAATTGTGTGTTCCTCCTGTTGATTCAAACCTTTCAAAGCGCATCTGTCATTCCGTAACTGTAATTTAATTTCGGAAAAACTACCTTTCCAAAATCGTCTGTATCTTTGGAACCATGCATCCTAGGAACGCAATTCCCAGCTTTCCGACAAGCTCTAAACCGACTTGCTACTCCTTATAGTGCCTGTGTAATTGCGCTCGACGTATTCGGAAAAATTATTCCGAATTGAAAAATTAGCTCCTGTCAAAATAGCTGCTTTTGCTTGAACTGCTAAAATTTGTTTTCAACCTACTAATCCCTCATTGAGTATTGCCATTGTGACTTGAACTAACCTTAAGTAGCTATCACCTACCCTGAATCTCCTATAGGGAATTAAAATCATTTTTAGCATAATTTCACTTTGCAAACCACATTTAAAGTATTTTGCCTGTGTTTTAAAATCATCCCTGTGATCTAAGCTTGCTAGGGGGGAACTGAACTACATTTGATTGTATTCCTGAGAACTGTGTGCTCTCCTTTCCATTTTCTATTGCATAGGGGGGGAGTGAATTGCCACCAGGGGAAAAGTGAACATGTTATCTCTTGTGAAACCCTACCAGTTATTTCTGTACTGCATTCTTTCCATCATTGTTTTTCCTTGAAACCATAAAAGCATTCTCAGTTACCTTTTCCTCCCTATACTAACTCTTAAGTAATTAAATCAGTGTGCTAATGGAACATCACCCAGTGTTGATCACTGTCATATTCTTAAGTGTGATATCAAATATTAATTTATTATAAAAGTGTAATATATATATATTGTTTAATTTTTCCAATACATCTTTTAAATTGCAAAACAAACCTACTTCTTGGCTCAGTGAGGTCAGGGGGATTCAAAGAGAGGGGCGTTATATCAGGGTTTATCATCCAGAGTATAACTTGTCATAAAAATATATAAATAAGGGCTTCCCTTGGGCGTCTCAGACGAGGCACTGACTTAGTGGGATTGCTTGATTGTAGTCACTTGACAATTTTGTATGTATTCTTGTTTCCTCAATACTTTTGCTCACACATGATGTGGGCTATTGCATCTACTAGAATAACTGCCAACAGGCCATATTCCTCTTCTCCTACTTTCACTAAGGAAAATTAATAATCAGACCAGAACTTTTCAATGTAATTATTTTTCAGAACAGACATATTTATCCCTTATCCCACACATACATGGAGCTCACATTAAACACATAGGTGCATGATCAAGCATCATTAAGTTTCCAGTTTGGTTCCCGAGGATAGTGTTGTGGTGTGTTTGCCAAGTCCATAAGGCATTGTATGCATGGCTGGGGCTCTTGTACGTTACAGTGTGGTCACTAACATTAGTCATATCTGGTTCCAATCCGGCGTCCCATTTCCCTGTTCGCTGTGCGGGCAAAAATGTGATTGCACTGCAGTGTACAGTAATGTGTAGAGGAGTTCCCAAATATAGCCTGCACTCCAGTCGCCCATTTTGAAGTACCAGGAACATTCACACCGAGATATGTGACATATAATGAGCAAATAAACCAGCAGAGAGCTGCAGTAGGGCTCTGCCCAGTACCTATTAGAAGAACGATACCTATTGAAGTACCAATAACCAGACACTCATGGGCAGTAAGGTACCCATTGAGAAAAGCCTACCAGCAAATGAGACAAAATTAAGATTGTTTAAGTACTGTACAGGAAGAAACCACAAAATACTTAATGGAGGGCGAATGGTGACATCACGGGAGCCCGGTCAAATGAGGAACCAGAATGACACAAAGAGACGAAACGCCCTGAGAAAAGAGATTGTGAGCTTAAAGTGATAGAAAGCTATCAAAGCGTAAGAGAGTTGAGCTTTAAGCAAAATAAAGACAGCCGATCAGTTTACAATTGTTCATATACTTGGAACTGCAAGAAGCTAAAGAGAACAGTGCAGCTTGCTATGCTAAGTAGAAGAATAGAGCGGCAAGCGCCATTGTGTATAATGTACCTCAAAATGAAGCACAATATTATAAGTGCGGGTCCACTTTGCATAAGAAGAAGAACCAACTCAGGTTATTACAGGCCAAATGCAAGATGTTCCATATTCTAGCATCAAGAGGAAAAAGGCTGAATCGAAACATAGCAGAGGCAGCTCGTGCCAGGGAAGGCAAGGTCACATAGATAGAAGCTGTAGACAGTAGCGACTTTAATTAAATCAAAGAACAGAATATCCTGCCTCTGAAGAATCGAGATAAGAAAGCGAAGACAGGTGGCAGGGTGAAATGAAAATCAAATGCACAAATGGAGAGAAACGAGGCAAATCCATGATTCACTAGCACGTTACCAGCCGAGCGAGAGGAGGCACAAGTTCACACCTACGCCTGGCATCCGACCAGACAAAGATATCAAAACTTTCCAGACAGAAGATGCAGTTTCGAGGCCAACCACAGTAACATAATTGACACATAGTTGTAGAAGTGATTGATTGTAACCTTAATTGGAGGAAGGCCGGGTAGCTGAGGGGGCACCCTGCACATGGTTGACCATTCTGTGTTCTGCTAGGCAAAGTGGAGAGTTATGCATGGGGTTAATCACAACCCAATCATAGTGGACCAAATAATCTAGGGTCCTATAGTTAGTAGAACCAATGAGACGTCATACTTTTAGTCACGTTTACAGTAGTCATTTATGAAGGAAGGGCTTAGATGCCCACCTGACAGTATTTACCCAATTCACTTACTCCGTTATCATATACAGATATAGCACCTATATTAAAGTTAACTTTTTCCAACCAATAGAATTGCAAGTTAACTTTTGAGTGTTGCACGTCGGATTATGATGCGTTTTGAGTATAAAAGTTATGTTTTGTATGAAATTCGAGGGAGTTGAAGCAAGGCGGGCTGTCGCACTGCTGTCGATTTCCATGTTAAGCCATTTTTTTGTACTTGTCATTAAACAGACTCCCCTTTGCCAAACCATTGAGTTGTCCTCATTGATTGGTGTTGGAGTAAAATACCCTGCACCCCCATCCATCTCGAGGTGCAGCTATCTCATCTTAAAGTGCTGAAGAGCAAACCCCGACTCTTTGGGCCGGCCGGGGGTCTCTCGGTACAAATGTGATGTGCGTCATAGGTTTTCGATAATGCCGGCATGTTGTATCTGAGGACAATGCGGTGGCTAAAGAGCCTGGAAAACATTCTTTACGGCAGTGGGGGGTAGATCTCTCTCCTCTGCAGATGCCTCCCTCTGGAATGGCCTCTCTTCCCCTCTCAAACTTGAGCAGACCACGTGATGTTCAGGAAGCAGCTCAAAACTTTCCTCTTTTCCTCTGCTTTTGCTCTCTTCATCCCCTGTTGATCTACCTGGGCAACCTGTCTCCTGTACCGACTGCTTGCTTGTCTATCTTCAGAGTCTCACTGAGTCCATGCTCTTTCTTGATCAGTCACTCTTGCACGGCCTCCGGCCTATCACACACTTAGGGGCTGTAACTGTAACCCTACAGTACCTTGGTCTCCTTCTATTACCCAGAGCTGCATTGCCCTGGCTGCACTTACTCAGAGCATTACTGCCCTGTTTTCCCATCCCTTCTTCCTTGCACATCCCCCCTCCCTTTAACCTTGGATTTCTCGTTCTCACATTGCAACAATCTGACTGACACAAGGCTAGTAAGATCATTTGTCTTGTCCTCCCTCCATCTTCCTACCCTTGCTTGTCGCGCCTAGAAACACTTGTGTACAGGCGGGTTATAATAGACTTATATCATATCATTTTATCACAGATGCGCAAAAACATATACAATGCCGCAGTAAGAAACGGCTAGACTGGCAGCATCCAAACGTCAGTCTAGCCACGTAATTACACAGCAGGATTTCTTTATCAGAAATGCGCAGTTAAAAAAAAAAAGTCATACCAAACGGAGGATTAACTAGACTGGCTGCACCAAAATGCCTCTCTCACCACTAATACCACATATCATGCCTGCTTAGCATGGACATGGACAAGTGTTATGATTTATTGCAAAATCCTGCCCACCCCACACATCCCCTCTCCCTCCCATGCCCTACCCCAACATTCAAAGTCAGCTCTTTGGGCCAGAATTACCTTAACGTCCTTCATCCTCGTCCCAGAGCTTACATTTGAGGCTACTTGCCTCATAGGTAAGTACTGGGATGAGGAAGAGTGGGATTAGGAGTAATGAAGATAAAGGTAGCTAAATCAGGCATTACCTGTGTTAGGCAGAAACCTGTGCAGTTCCCTCTGGGACCACTGCAAAAGATTTAAGTCTACAGGTGTTGGCAGTAAACCCACTTGGTAGCAGTCTGCACCACACAGATTCACTGTGGTAGCTGTGGCTGAGCTCTTCATGGTTCTGTTAAATCTTTCTACCAACCCGTTTGTCTGAGGGTGGTAGGCGGTTGAGAACTTGTAGGTAACTCCGCAGGTTTTCCACATGGCTTTCATGTAGTTGGACATAAAATTTGTCCCCCTGTCAGAGATCACCTCCTTAGGAAACCCAACCCTGGTAAAGATACCAAGGAGGGCCTTAGCCACAGCCTGAGCTGTAACAGTCCTCATAGGAATTGCCTCAGGGTACCTAGTAGCATGGTCTACTACAACAAGGATAAACCTGTTGCCTGAGGAGGTTGGGGGATCAAGGGGACCAACAATGTCAATCCCTACCCTCTCAAATGGGACTCCCACAACTGGGAGAGGCACTAAAGGTGCCACATTCTTGGAACCAACCTTACCAGAAGTCTGGCAGGTATGGCAGCTCCTGCAATATCTATCTACTTCAGCCCCCATCTTTGGCCAATAAAAGTAGAGAGAGAGCCTTTCCTTGGTCTTCTTGAAACTGAAGTGACCAGCCAAAGGAATCTCGTGGGCTAGTTGCAAGAACTGTTGTCTGTTCGCCTGGGGCACTACCAGGCGTTGGTAGGCTCCAGGTTCAGATTCCGTTGGTTCACTGTAGAAGAGGCCATCTTCCCAGTGTAACCTATACTTCCCAGGCTCTTGCCCATCAGCCTGAGAAGCTGCCTGCTGGCGAAGGCCCTCCAGAGTTGGACATTCTCTTTGTCCCTTACGAAAAGCTGTCCTGCTGGGTCCACCTTCTGCCAGTAAAGACTGCAGCTCAGGATTGTCAGCCGGGTCCAGGTCTCCAATAAGTTCTGGGCCTCCTACTAGCTCTTCTTCAGAGTCTAGTTCAACCAAACAGGGTTGTACCTCCCTCTTAGCCTCAGATGGAGGTGGAGTTACAGGTGTAACTTTGGACAACCTCGGGGAAGTCCTGGTTGGAAGCACTGGAGTGCTTGCTGTAGGCTTTTTCCTAGGAGTCTTGGGTTGCCCCTTTGCTCCTGATCGGGTAGTTACTGCAGTAAGTTGTTCCAGTGGGAGAGGAGTGATTTCTGTCATCATCTCCTGAGATAAACCTCGCAGGGTTTTCTCTCTTGCAGATTTGGTGAGCTCCTGTAACCTTTTACTAGGAGGTCTGGGGGTATGTGACACAACTCCCAGAGCTTTCAGGTCATTTCCTAGCAGAACTCTTCCTGGCACTTCACATTGTATGCTGACAGGTATCTTCACAGCCATATCATTACACTGGATGAGAACTGGTAACTGGGGACACATCTGCACAGGCCCTCCAGCTAACTTGGTGAGGCATTTGGGTGCCTTAGCAACATCCTCTGCCTTGAAAAATGATTCATCCACCACAGTTATGCTGGCCCCAGTGTCCCTGATGGCAGGAGTCTCCTGACCATTCACGTGGACACTGTCCTTATAATACTCTTTAGTATTATCTGGGATAGAATTATATACATCTAAATTCTGCTGTTCCCACAACCCCAGAGAGACTAAAGAAACACTGGCGGAGACTCCAGTGGGTTCATCCGCCAGTAGTAGAAAGTTTCCACTTGCCATAGTGATTTCCTCCTCTGGAGCGAAGGCTAAGGAGACAAGTTGGACCCCTGAAGGTTTACCCTTACATCTGGGATCTCCTTTCACATGGTCAGTAGCCTTACAAACATAACAGGCCCCAAAGGTCCTTTGGAATGGAGGCTTGTTCTGACCTCCTTCTGGTTTAGCACCAGAAGGTATACTACTCTGCTGTGGTTTCCCAGGTGGCTTACCCTTATGGTTTTGTTTGGGGCCCTCTTTGGAATTAGGATTATTAGAATTCTCTTTGGAGTCTTTCTTAGGCTGTCTTCCCTCATCCTTCTTCTGAGTTACCCCAGAATCCTTGTGAGTAGCCCTGTTGGCAACCCACAAGTCAGCAGCCTTAGCTAGTTTCCTAGGATCTAATTCCTGTGAATCAGCCAAGTGCTGTCTGAGCTCAGGAGAGCAGGCATCATAAATTGACTCTATCATTACAAGATTTCTCATTCCTTCATAAGTGTTCACCTTGTAACCCTTAATCCATCCCTCTAAGTTTTTCAACCCTTCACACACCCAGGTAGCCCAAGGGGTACCATCATGCTTTTTGAGGCTCCTAAACCTCTTAAGATACTGGGAAGGGGTCTTCCCAAATCTAGCTATCAAAGCTAGTTTCACACATTCATACTCTTTCCTATCCTCCTCCCCCAACTCCATTACCACATCAGTTGCAACAGGGGGAAGCCTAGAGAACAACCAGGTGAGTAACTCATTACCTGTGATGTTCTGGAGCCCATGATTATACTCAAACATAGACAACCAATCCAACACATCCAACTTAGGCTCATACATACCAATCAATTCCTTAGGCATCCGGGGTCTTTTAGGACTGGAACTTCTAGAGGAGCCAGAGAGAGAAGCATTCTCAACAGACAATTTCTTCATTTCTAGCTCATACTTGAGCTCCATTTCCCTTAGCCTTAGTTCTTTGTCAGTTTGAGCATTAAGTTTCTTGTACTCTAATTCAAGTTTCATTTTCTCTAGTTCAAAGTATTGAGGGCTAAATGTGGGACCTGGCAAAGGTCCAGTAGGTACAGCTGGTAGAGCCGACAGAGGCCTAGAGGGACTATCTACAACAGTTTCATCCTCCTCTTCTGGTTCTGACCCAAGATCATCAATACTTTGCTCCATATCGAGATCATTGCTGCTTTCTACATTTGCTGGAGTGATAGGTTCCTCTGGGCCATCCTCCAGACTTTGGTCTTCTAACAACCTTTCTATTAGCTCTATTTTCTTTCCTTTAGTCATGAGATTCTTATGCTTACAGAGAAGTCTTAGACAATCAGCAGTTTTTGTAGCAAGGGACTCTTGACTATAACTTTTCATAGTAGACAGGTTAAAAATGACTTTTTCTTTCTCGTGCTAAAGCTCTGTGGTTAGTTGCACTAAGTATCTCAAGAGTACTCTAAAGTGTATACTCAATACAGATCCCACCGCTGTACACCAGTGTTAGGCAGAAACCTGTGCAGTTCCCTGTGGGACCACTGCAAAAGATTTAAGTCTACAGGTGTTGGCAGTAAACCCACTTGGTAGCAGTCTGCACCACACAGATTCACTGTGGTAGCTGTGGCTGAGCAGTCAGACTTTCCTCAAGAAGAGTTAGGCAGTATACAGAGAATACATAATAGGTACAGAGGCACAGTAGCACAAGCAAACACTGACCAGGGCTAGGTGTAAAAGTATAAACTTATTTATTAAAGGTACACTCATAAATGACACTAGCACAATAGAAAAGATAAGAAAGTCAAACACAGTTACTATTACTCATATGTACATCCCTAATCATTTGTTGGACAATTCTAAGTTAACCCCACTTATTTCCAACCAGAGGTGAGCGCTTAACATTAGATGGTACTCCAACAAGTATTACCAAAAGGGAGGGAAAAGGCAGAAATAAAGAGAGCAGTAAGGTAAAACACTTTTCACATAAGGTTAGCAAAGACAGTCAATGGTGGAACAAGGAGAATTAGTTCGGGGCCCGCTGTAGAGGGAGCCAGGCGAAAAATGTGCCCAAGATCACACAATGTCATCAGTCTTTGCAGGTGAGAGAAAAGGTTTTACTACGGTTCTGAAAAGTTTAGTTAGGGTGTCCCAGGCCTACCCAGGTTCGAGAGCCGAGGGCTAAATCTACCCCGTACAATCGGTGGCAAGGGAGGCCGGGCGGAACACAGTACCTTCAAAAGTGGAAAGATTCCTCCAGCGGTGGTAGTCGTTCCTGGTAGTGGGTGCAAGTCACTGCGTCGTCCCGAGGAAGAGGTGATCTTGACGGGGAGGAAGGCTGCAGGTCGTTGCACTACCAGGGATGAGGCCAGCCGTGGAGTTCTCCGGTCATAAAGGATTTTTACCCCTCTTTCGCGGTTGAGGTAAAAAGTGGTATCCCGGTTGCTGGGGTGCTTGGCACAGGCAAGGCGGCCACGAGATACTTCGGGACGGCGAAAAGAAGGCAGCAACTGGTTGTCCCCACCAGTTAAGGGAAGAAGACTCTCCGGCGGGAGATCTCCTCTGTCGTCGGGAAAAGTGGTGAGACGGTTCTGCAGGGCTTCACCGGTGGTGTCGTCTTGGCAGGTCGGCTCGGCTTCTCCCTCTTTGGCTTCTTAGGTCCTGTGGCGACTTCTGAAGAACCAGTCCCAAAAACCCTGCTTTTATGCAGCAAACCCCCATTCATACAGCCTAGCTGTCACTCAAACATGCTAAGTGGTGAGCGGGGTGGCTCACCACTTGGGCCAATCACACTAGAGTGTGACATGAGTTGGCAAGGCAACTCAGTCCAGGGTGCCTAAACCCCCTCCCACACCCCCTGTGGTACCCAGACAGAATGGCACCACTTTGGCGGGCTTCTGTGCAGAAGCCCGCCAAAAGTGGAACAAAGGCTCGACTTGGGTTCAGGGTTACTGAAGTGAACCTAGACGCCATTTTGGCGGCGAGTTATGGCAAAAAATCCCAACCGGTGAATTTATATTAATTAAATAACCCGGCGGTATCTTTAACGTTGCACCAAAAAGTGGTGCATTAAAAACAATGGGAAATCCCATTGGGAAATATTCTGGTGGAATATTTCCGTGGTATCCACTGCCACCAGCCAGAACTCGGCGAGGGGGGACGGGACAGTACCCCCTCGACAACAGACCCAGGGGCAATCTAATTGCCCCTACCAGTACTTCCACAGTACGATGGTTTGTACTGGTTAAGTTCCTAAGTTAAGACTAGTAAAGTCAATGGTAACTTTACAGACCCAGGGAGACAGTAGTCAGTCCCAGGGTGTGGAGTCTATGGTTGGGGGTCTCTAGGACACCCCTGTGCTACTGCACTGAGGGTGCGGTGTAACACATATTCAAAAAACCAATGATGGCCTAAGGGGAAAATTACCCCCTAGCCCATAAGCACATAGCAAGTCACAGAAACACTCTCAAGTCATGTCCAAGAGTGAGGGTAAAAGAGTCTCACTCTTGGCAGGAGAAAAAAATAAACCCCAAAAATCCAGCAAAGCTGCTGGGGGACTCAATAGGTTAGGAAATTCAGCCTAAACAGAGAATTCTTCCTAACACTCTGCATGTACCTCTACCTCATCCCAGTAATTGTGTATGGCTCATACACAATACAATACAATACAAAAGTACAGGGACAAGGAAGAATAGGGCTAGGAGTAATGATGATTACCAATAAGTAATGAAGGCATTCAATACAAGTAGGGCTTAACAATATTGAGTTGACTGGGCTGCAGCACTCACTCCCCAGAAATGTTGGGCTAAGTTGATTCAACCTGGTTGAACATCTGAGCAGTTGCCGGACAGAACAGGACACAGATGTTAAATGGCACCTGGGTTTTGCTGTTAACAAGGGCCCAGCAATTACTAGCATAAAGCATTTTACTGTTAGCACCTGCATTCAAATGGCAACATTTTCAGACAATTTAAATTGTGATGTGGGTTTAGTACTTCAATGCCAGGGAAGTGATTGGAAGGGTAGAAAGGGAACAGCAGACCGTTCATTCTCACAGCAGTTCATAAGTGTGTGCTGTCACACTTAAAGGAAAGAGTTAACTGCTTGTACCATTGCATCTGTACTAAAATAGTCTCATTAAAATGCGTAAAAATGTTAGATGCCCCCACACAAAAGAGATTGTACCTCCCCCACAGCCAATGAAGTTTGCGCGCCTCCCAAGATTTGAAGGATCAGCCCCCCGAAAAGTAGGTTGAGGGTAGGTTGAAGTAAGTAGGTTGAAGTAGGTTCAGGGGAGCCCCCCTAAACACAAGCACACACACCATTCACCATATACATGCACACCCAGCAATCCATTCATTTAGGTGTGCACTCTTTCACCATACAGGCCCACCCAGGCAGCTATCCATATATTTAAGTGTGCACCCTTTCACCATACAGTCACACACACCCAGGCTCCCATCTATACATTTAGGTGTGCACCCTTTCACCATACACTCCCACAGGCAGCCGCCTATACATTTAAGGGTGCACCCTTTTACCATGCAGACACATCCAGGCAGCCACCCATACATTTAAGTGTTCACCCTTTCACTGTACACCTACACACGCACACCCAGCCACCCATACATTAGTGTGCACCCTTTCACCATACACTCACACAGGCAGCCACCTACATATTTAAGTGTACACCCTTTCACAATACACTCACACACGTCATGGGGCTGAGGGGAGCCCTATTACTTCAAAAGAAATTGTTTCTTTTTGAAATCACTCTGACTTCATAAAGAAATGATTTCTGTTAAGGACCAAACCATAACGGACATATTTTCTTTATGAAGGCAGAGTGACTTCAAAAATAAAATATTTCTTTTTGAAGTCATAGGGCTCCTCCACCCCATGACATGCAGGCCTCGAGCCTGGGGTCTTCCATGCCATGGGGTGGGGGGAGCCCTTAAAAAAGAAAGTTTCTCTTTAAAGTCACTCTGCCTTCATAAAGGCATTATTTCTGCTACAGAAATAATGTCTTTATGAAGGCAGAGTGATTTCAAAAAGAAATGTAAAAAGAAAAAGATTTAGAAAAAATATTTCTTTTCATTTTTTTTTCAAGTGTGGCCCCCTTCCAGGACATTTGCTAGCGGGGCCCTCATCCCACAGGGGCTGCAGGGGCCCCTGTTAAGCCAATGTGTCCAATGGGTGCAGTGTTGGAATAGTGTCCATCTAGAAGAGGGTACGGTTGAACTGGTTCTTATATGTGCTTAGGTAGTCTGCATTGTGCAGATAGTAAGTGTTGTTGTGCACTATGCAGTATTGGTTCTATGCACTTACTAGAGTGTTGGGAGCAGGACCAGTGTTGTCAAGATGTTGTTGTTTGGTTGGCAGTAATGTAATGCTTTGTGAATGGAAGTGGGTAGGGGTGCAAAGCAGTGTGGTATGTTTGTGGATTATGGTAACTGGAACATGTTTGCATGCAACACTGTATTATGGGTCGGCGGTTGGGCAGAAGTGCTGGTGCCTATGTTGCCTTTGTGAATTCTAGAACCTAGCTACATTTTCCCCTGCATGGCTCTGTTATGTTGTGGTGTGTGTGGGCAAGGCCTAGACTGTTGGGTGTCTGGCCAAAGGCCGTAGCACATAGGCCATGCTCCCAACAGCCTAGGCCTTCACCACAGCCACCATAACATAATGCAGCCATGCAGTTGTAACTTTGCATGTATTTGAAGTTGGTGACTTTTACACAATGGTTGTGGAGGACATTGTAGACTTGGTAGAACAGCAGAAGTGAGCTGCTATGTGTAATTCAGCACATGGTGTAGATCATTGCACCTGTTGCACAATAGTGAGCCACATGTGACCATTTGTGTTTGCTGTGGTTAGGCCCTTATAAGACCCTTGCTTTAGGAAGTGCTTTAAGATATCGTGACATGAAAGGAAATGCTCAGCAGCACACATGTAAAATATGGCCCAGCACACATGTAAAATATGGCCAATGTACACAGTCACCTATATATCATTCCTATCATTCCGCACACCCAACACAAGTTATGCAGCCATACTTGCTCATATATGGCCTGGATGAAAGGTGGCAGGGTCAATTGCAGATGGGGAGTGCATTGCACATGACATGAGCATTTAAACATAAGGTGTACTATGGTGTGTTCTCTGTGGTGAGGGCCTAGCACGTTGGATGCATGGCTGGAGTGGAAAGGGACGAAGGACAGTCCCTGCTTTACTGGGGCGTGGCCCTCACATTAGCTGGGAAAGCACACAGGCCACATCCTGAACTTTTAAGCATGGTGCGCATGGAAATAGAACTGTGGAAATTTGCCAATTAGTGGTCGAGGGTGTGCCTCAGAGGAAGAGCCTGTACTATTGTTCCCCATCAGTCTGTGTAGTGAGGGTGGCAGGCAGTGATGGAGATACACAAAGTCCTAATAGCAGGTGTAACCTTTGTGCAAGATCTGTACAGGTATGCTGCGCAAAGAGGCATGGCTGCTAATTTTGGATTGAAAGGAGTGGAGGCTTTCTGGTGCACTGTCTATGAGGGCAGTTTCGGTGGTATATTTGAACTTTTCAGATGTGTGGCCTTTGTCGGTACTGTTGATGTTGTTGTACTGCATTATGGAGCTCTACATTTGGGGTACATGTCGTGTGGACGTTTGCTCCATCGTCTAAAGATGTTGATGGAAGAAGTGATGCATATTTTTCTGCTGCCAAGGTCGTTTTCTCATGCATACCACCAAGAGGAGCAAGGGACCATACCGGTGTAATTAGTCCCCAGCCAGAGGATGGAAGGTGTTTCATTAACAGAAGCATGTGTCACTGCTGGGATGTTCTCCACCGACTATGGCGTCTTCAATGAGCATAATTTGCACTGGTTCCATGCAAATGGCATTTTTTTAACCAACATTGGCAATGCTATTTTGTTTTACACTGTGCAAAAAGTGCTGCAGACAATTCTGTGACAGTGTAAGGAGGCAAACAAAAGAGAAACTCAGATAAAGAGCAAAAACAAAAAAGGTTTTTTGTAAGCACATAAAAAATCACACAAAAAAAACATCTTTTCTGAGCATCAATAAAGACCCAATCCCCTAACCTGTTTCACACTTCTTTCCCCCACCGACCCCACCACCCCCCTTCCTAGCACGATAACTCTGAGGATTCCGCAGATTTACAACAAGCTTGTTGCAATAGTCTAGCCTAGGAAGATCCATGGCTGTGGAGACAGTGAGCTTTTCGGACGTTGCTTTAGGTTGGTAACATACATTCAGTGCTGGTTTTGGTGTCATATTTTAACGATTTATGTAGGAGATGCGTTAGTGGGGAAACAAAATTTGTAGTATTGTCGGAAGGAAATAAGAGAGTTCACTTTTTTCGATATTACAATGGCTGATATGGGTTGCAAGCATATACAATTGCAGTGCCACTTGATGGTAGTGGATGGGAGAAAAAAACAGTAACCTTTCTAAGAACGTAATGGACATTCACAGGAAGATACTGTGCGCACAGTCACTTATAAAGTAGTTGCAAACATACTGCAGAAAAAGTTTTCATACCTCCACTTTGTGGTTATGAGTGTTCATGTGGATAAATGTTGATGCACAAATTTGCATTCTTTGACTGAACTTTCTACTGGATGTGCTCTCCAATGACACGACACTTGGAGGCTTAATGTGCAATGGTACATATAAAGTGTTATACAAAAGTGACAGTGTTAGATGCTAACGTCTTCGATGCCATTGGTGGATGTGTGTGCGACTATTGAACAGTACCCAATGAGGTAGTGATGGACAAAAAATAGTGGACAGGGAAGAAGGACTGCTCCTGCTTTACTGTGTCGTGGCCCTCGTGGTACTTGGGAAAGCGCACCTGCCACATTCTGCGCTTCTCACCATGGTGGCTAATGGCACTGGGACTGTGGGGGTTGTGCAATCTGGTGTTCAGGAGTGAGTCACAGGAAATGGCGGCAATATCTTTTTTCATTACTCTGTGTAGTGAGGGTGGCTGGCCTTTGTGGGAGATCTGTTCCAGTATGCCGTTGAAAAAGGCTTTTATTGCAATTTAGATTTGGAGGGAGTGTAGGCTTTGGGGTGCTGTGGTGATGTGTGTAGTTTTGGCGTTGTGCTTGCAGAATGTCAATGAATAGCCACTTTTTCTAACTGTACATGGTGTAGTTGTGCAGTATGGAGCGTTGCATTTGGGTCCATTGGCATGTTCCCATGTGCACCGTCAACTGAAGAAGTTGATGAAAGCAGTGAAGCACATTTTTCCCACTGCCAAGGTGCTTTTCTCATGTATACCACCAAGAATAGTACAGGACTATTCCAATGATTGTTTTCGCCAGCCAGAGTTCGGAAGGGATCTTATTAACAGAAGCATATGTGACTTCTTGCGTCCTGCTGGGATGTTCTCAACATATACACCTTTTCAATGCAAATGTCATTTCTTTGTCGACCAGTGGCAATGATATTTTGTTTTACAACCTACAGGCTTCACTGAACACCCTATTGTAAGAATGTGAGCTGGACTACAGAACACAAAAATACGTATACAAACCGGAAAAAAGGTGTTTCTATGGAAGCACCTTTAAAAAAAAAAGTCTCTTTTCGGAGCCACCACTACTAACGAAGTCCCCTACCCTGGTTGAAATGTATTGCCCCACTCCCGCGTGCACGAAAAGTCAGCAGACATTGCGATAGTTGTGGGGTTTCACATGTCACATGCTGCCCTTTTGTAGATGATGGCCATAGAAATGAGCCTGTGGAGGTTGCGGGATTGCTCAATAAGGTTTCTGGGTGTGGTTTGTACGCACAGACTGTGGTACACAGTGTATTTGTTGACAGAAATGCAGAAGACGTGGTTATGGCTGTGTGTTTCCCGAGCCACATTGTACGTTTATTGGAGGGCACTGAATACATTGATTGAAAGTGAATGGAAAACAATGTGCAATGGCTGCTCATTTTGGATGTGATCATGTGGATTTGTACTGCTATGGAGTACCTGCAATGAAGTGACTGATTTTGGTTTGTCTTTGTGAAACTCAGGAGACGAGCGATCATACCAACATTATTGTTCTTCATTGTGGAGGGAAAATTTCACAACATGTTACACGAGTTTCAGTGCTGTATACAATGAAGGAGGAGATGTGACTGTGGGTCAGGCGTCTGTTTCTGATCTCCTGCATAATTGTTTATCTCATTACGCAGACATAGATGTGGCTATGTTATTTTTCATTTGGTCCGGAAATAGAGAAAGCGCAGTAAATTGTGAAGAAGTCTATTTGTGCCTTTTTATGACATGTGTGATGTAATTTGTGATGTCATCTTTGATGTCAATGGTGTTAGTCTTAGCAGTGCACAGTGGTGGCGCGAGTTATGGTTGCTTAGCTTACCAAAACTGGCAAATTTCTAGTTTTTTTCGGTTTTTCTTGTAACCATAGTATGGATAGGTTGTTGTTAGTGCAAAATAACTGTAACATCCCTGTAACAAAAGTTTTTGCACTGAATTTGCTAAATTGTTGTTGGGGCAATTGGAGCACAACGTCCATTTACCAACATTTTTTCGCTGAATTTGTTAGATTTTTAATAGGGCTCTGAACAGAACCTTCTGTTAGCATAGTTTGAAAGGGGATCGGTTTTTCATAGCGCAACTTAACCATAACGTCCCTTTAACAATATTTTTGTTAGTTAATTTTTTAAATTTTTTTTTTTATTATTACTTGTATTTAATCTTAAAAAGATTTTTACAAGAGCGCTTTCTGGACTGAATGCAAACCTTTCTAATGTTGCTTGGTGGATGATTCAAGCCTTACGTTTTGCTTCCTTATCAGTACATCTAGATCCTAGTTTCCGGAGTAAGTTTTATTCTTTCCAAGGCCAGGTTTAAAAGTTTAGCAGTCGCCGTGTGCCATCGAGTCTTTTCGCCTGTGATTAGGCGATTCCACCAAATATCTTCATTCCCTACAAATGATGTAGCCGTCAGGGGGGTGAAGTAGGTGCTCCTGGCCTGGTGAAGAGCTGGACATCTCATCAATAGATGTTTTATAGATTCAAAGTCATCTGGATCTGCACATAGTCTGCAGGGTGGTTTCTCCAAACCTGCTCTTATCGCTAAGATTTCTCCGGTCGGTAAGGCATTTAGACGGGCTCTTAAAAGGATTCTCATCAGTCGCTTGTCGGGGTATTTTTTACAGTACGCCATCGGTTCTTTTAGTTTGTTGGGATTCAAGGGAAGGTGAACTAGGAGTTTGCACGCTGAAGCTAAATCAGTCGTATTGATCCAGTCCCAACATTCAAGTTTTTTTTTTATCCTTGTTGGATTTTCTTTAAGTTCTGCTTCAGTACATGCTATTTGCCGTAGTTTTTGTTTTTGATCTGCGGCCCATTGATTCATAGACTGATTTGAGCCTTTTTCCAGTTCTGCTGCCATTATTTGGTAGATTTTGAGACTCTCAGGGTGAATGATTTTCCTATATAGTTGCAGAGAACTATGATCCACTACGGCCTTCAGAGAGAGTAGACCCAGCTCCCGCCTGATTGGAGCAATCGGCGTTGAGTTTGGAAGACCCAGGACGGCTCTCCATATATGGCCTTCCAATTTTTGCCAGGTTGAAGGCGGAAAGGAGGGTATGGCATCCATGCCGTAAGTCAGTGATGGAACAATCTTAGCTTTATAATAGTTTATAGCGGGTTGAAGTGAAAACTTTCCATATTTCCGATCGACCATTCTTAACTGTGCTGTGAGATTTTTAGTTATCGCCCATAAGCTGGCTTGCATAGTTCCAGATTTCTTCGAGGTATCCAGATGGACACCCAGATATTTAAATGAGTCGACCACTTCAATTTGTGTTCCATTGAGATGCCAGTGAAACCTCTCCTTTTTTTTGGTGGCAGTTTTTTGTAGAATCAAAATCTTAGTTTTTGCTTTATTGATCTCCAGATTATTTTCTTGAAAGTTTGTTGACAGATTATCCAGTTGGCGCTGAAGACCCACCTGGGTATGATCAAGTAGAATTAGGTCATCAGCGTACAGCAATCTTGGGATCGGTGTCACACCTATCTTAGGCGGAAATATTCTGATGTTACCTTGACTGTCCTTAAAGTCTCCCAAGAATGATATAAATAACGCTGGGGCCAGAGGGCAGCCTTGCTTAACTCCACGACATGTTGGGATGGATTTAGATAGGAGGCCTACGTTGTTTAGGCGAACTCTTATACATGTGTCGGTATGGAGGCTAACTATGGGTTCCAAGATTTCGTTTGGACAGTCCCAGGACTTCAATTTTGCCCAGAGTTTCTGCCTATCCACTCGATCAAAGGCCTGAGATAGGTCGACAAAGGCAAGAAAAATTCGGGGACCACCAGTCAAAACTTTTTCTTTGAGTAACTTCAAACACATAATATTTGCACTGGTGCTTGCATACTTCTGGAAACCAGTCTGTAAAGGATCAAAACAAGTCGCTGAGAGCGCCCATTTCCGAAAGTGAGACAAAAGCATGGAGGCGAAGATCTTTCCAATGACGTCCAAGAGAGCTATTGGCCTGTAGTTCGCAGGGTCCGCTCTTGATCCTTTTTTGAAAATAGGAACGATCAAAGCTTTAGACCATGAATCTGGCACTGTTCTTTTTTCTCTGCATAGATTAAAAATTGCGCTGATGAGGTTAGACCAATCGTCTGGATGTTCCTTTAAGTTGCAATTTGCTAGGCCATCCGGTCCCGCAGCTCTTGATGAATTTAATTTCATTATCGTGAGTTTGATGTCACTCGCGTCAGATAAATCCACCCATGGTGCATCCACCATTCTAATAAACGCATCCTTGTTTCCTTCCGGTTTTCGGAACAGCATCGAGAAGTGTGCGTTCCAGGTTACCTCTGGAACTGGATTTATCATGTGTGAATTTGATGTCTTGTTTGATCTATTTATCAATGACCAGAAGTCACGAGACTTTTTGTTAGCTAATGCCTTCAACATCTCCTCTGCGTCAGCTTGATATAGCAGGTTTCTTGAGTGTTTCAACCATTGTTTGTAACTTCTGGTTTCCACTTTTAGGATATCCGACAGTGATGGGAGATTTAAGATTTTAGCTTCTCTTCTTTTTTCCGTATAGCTCTACGCTTTAAGACCAGCGTTGCGTTATATTCATGAGTGTGCTGAGTCGAGTGCAAATTCAGTGGTTTTCTTGGTTTCTTGAAGGCCACGAGAAGAGGAATGTAGCTTGATCTGGCCACGTCATCTTGCACTGTCCGATCCAAGATTAGGGTTGTAAACTGAACTTTCAGTTTGGAGACATCTGAAGCAATCATTCGTAAACGGGTATTTTGTGAGTTTGTTTCAATTTCTGGAATGTAAAATTGCGATGTAATCGCCTTATTTTTGAGTTTTAGATGTAGTAGGTTATGATCGCTCTGCTTAGTTTTAGTAACACTGAAAGAGACAATGTTACGATGAAAAAAGTCGGAGACGAAAATATAATCCAGGGTTGCCACAGATGCGTCGTGTTCCCAAGTTGGAAGCAAAGTTTCGGAATTTGTCACTGAGGCCGAATTATACATGTTACGAGATTTCATGATTCTGTTCCATGTCACACCCCTATTTATCACATTCGAGATAGTAGATGGGTTTATTTGGTTCGTACTGGGCGCTGCACAGTTGGCATTGAGATCACCACAGATGATAATATCGAAAGATTTGTAGTTAATGGCAATTTCATCAATTGTGTTTGTTATTTCTTTACACATATTTTCTGTTGAAGTCTTTTGGGGGTTCCAATACAAGTTTATTATAGCTACCGGATCTTGTGTTCCAGGCTTGTTCTTTGGTGTTCTAGAATCCCATGTAGTCAGAATTGCCAAAATTTCGTACGTCCTCTTTATCACCGTTAAGATTTCAACCCCCGAGCCAATCCGGATTGCTGTAAGTAGGCCTGATGATGGGCGGCCAAGTGGTCCATTGTGGGCCGGGGATAGTTCAATACAGTAACCGTCGAGTGCTGGTTTTTCACATAGCCAAGTCTCTTGGAGGCATATGATGTCATAACGGCTGAGATCATGGCTCTCGGAGTTGGTAAGGTGTACGTGTCCCCTGGTGTTCCAAGATGCTATACTTAGAATGTCATTTTCTGAAAATGTCGTTGACCAGTCTGTTGCAGACATCCTTGGGTATTCCACTCCCGATGATTGCTATTTTCCTCGCCCTGGTAATAAGATGCTGCGAAACCAAGTCCATTTATCTTTCTTTGATACTTTTTCTGTTTCACCATTAGTTGTATTAGTGGGTTTTCTTGGTGATGGAATCTCCGTCAGTGGAGCTCCGCGTTCTTGATCACGGCAGGACAGAGATGTATCTGTTTTTTTGTCTCGAAGAGATTTATAGTTTTGTCTCCTCTCTTGTCTGTATTCAGAACTTTCGTCAGTTCTTGACTTTGGTGGCCAATAAGGTACTGTCACTGGGCTTTGCCCTCTTTTGCCAGATCTATATAGGTCTTCGGTTCTAGATTTATACCTATAGTTCTTTTTTGAGGAGGTATTGTAGATGTATCTGGTATCATCTTTAGGTTTTGCGGTGGAGATCTCGACTAGATTAAATCCCATATAAGCTAGTTCCGAGTAGACATCACACGAGAGTTCCTTCAGGGCGTTCCGTTTAATATGCAGGTAGGCCTTTGCTAGTTGTTTTCTGTGATATGGCTCGATTAGTGTAAAATCATCCGATTTTAAATTTCGCAAAATTTTGGACTTTTTGAGAATTTTCAGCACCGTATTCCGGTTTAGTACCATGTACTGGTCAACTGAAGGTGTTTGTTCAATCTTAAAAAGGCGTGTCTTCTATACAGACAGGCCCCTCTGTCTCATATGCTCATCCCTCACGCTTCTCAGTGGAGTCTTTCCACAAAGGGACTTCGGAGCAGGTTCATCACATTGTCTTTGAGGGTCACAGGGTGTTGAGCCTGTAGCCTGGCTTGAGTCATTTCTTTCTGGTGATTTTTTATTTTCTTGTGCCCGAGTGTCGGGTACTCTGGTAGAATTTGTGGTTTGGATATGCGGGCCATTCGTGTTCATAGAGTTCATTGGGCCCTCTTTGGCTGTCTCTAGATGCTGACTAAGATCCATTAATGAGCTTTGCACTATGAACTCGTCGACCGATCTCAGAGAGGAAGACGTGCAAATTACTGAGTTGTTTAGATTCTCGTTTTGCACGTGTGAGCTCTTAGTTGCTTTTTTTGGTTCCTTTTGTTTATTTCTCTTTACCGTCAAGCGGTCCAGAGCCGACACTATTTGTTCTCCATTTTCATTCAGTTCAATGGTTCTTGAAATTTCCAACAATGGTTTGCTTTTTGTTGCGGATGTTATCATTTCCGATGCTTCGCTCGTTTGTTGTTGGTCAGACATTGTTCCGATAGTTTGAGAATATTTTTCTGTTTTCTTTTTGAAGATCGGTGCTAAATCTCGAGACACAAAGGACCCTTGAGTCTGGGATTCTCTTTCTACTGTGGCCGGAGAGGCTTGATTTAGACGGCACATTAGATCTTCTAGCCTACTCAACTTTTTGTCCCAAATGTCACTGCATTCTGCATTAACAATATTTTTGTTAGTTAATATATATGTGTGTCTTATATGACACTCTCTCGCCACGTGACATAGCCTCATGGTTCTGAGGCTATCTAAGCACTTTTTATAATGTAAGCAAAAATTCCTGATACTGAAATAAGGGTGACCCAAATATGTTTACATTGAAAGCCTATTCGATTGTTCCTAATGAGTAGTTGCTCCTGAATTTATTTGGCAGATTGTTTAGTATAGAAAGACATAAATTAGCAGCAGAGTAGGATAAGGTGCAGCCTCTTGTTCTGACTATATTTAACTTTTTCGCGGAACCAGGAAGTTAGCATTTGCAGACATCAAAAGTTAGTTTCATTGGTACAGATGGACATTTGTTATCCCAGTAAAGGGTCTAAACCTTTGGATAGCAGACTCCACCAAACAAAAGCCTTGCATTTAACTCGAGCTACAACTAGTGTATTAAGTGGCTTGCCAGTGAAACTGACACAAATCTACCCAGTCTGAGTAGCTTTCATGATGCTGAATTTTACATGTTATATATCTTATATAGATAAATGCGAATAGCATAGCCTAAATGTGTCTCCATCATAGCCTGAATTTACCAAGCAAATGTTAACAAGGAGTACAATGACAATTCCACATCAATGCAGACAGCTACAATATTTGTCTTTTGTTGATGGTGTGTCGTGCACAGCAAGGTGTACAGTCAAGTGCTCTGATGCGCAGGCGCCGAAGGTGCGTCAGAAGAAGGGAGTGATTAGCAGTGTTGAACTCTGCTGAAAAATCGAAGGGCCTCAGTGCTGCAGCACCTCGAGAGCCATGTGCCCACCTAAGGTCACCCAGAATGAAACTGATTAGTGACTGAGTACTGTGTTGTAGTTGGAAACCTGACTGCACCAACACAGTGTGTTCTGTCTGAAATCTACAGCAACACCACTAAGAACAGCATATTAAATATGGGTTGATACATTTGATAAATCTATAGGACCTATTTGCATCTTTTTTGCAGTGCTGTGGTGAGAACATTTTTTTTTCGAAAGCTCTAATTGCTACCTAGGAAAGACTTAGGAAAGAGTCATGTAATAACGTTCTTAGCTTCTTGGTTGCAGGATTACTTTTGGCTCGTTCTCTGAAAATATGAATGGTACAGCAATCTAGCGGAGAACCTGATTGCTTACTTCCTAATATTAACGTTTCATAAAGGACCACATTTAAACTACAGAAATAGAGAAAGAGCTGGAGGGCAGATTCATCTGAACAGAACGGGAGTCTGCTATTAGTTCATAATGCATCCACTCCTTTGCTTCCAATAGGCCCCATAGTAGTAAAGCAGGTTAGGTTACAAGCAATAGCATAGGTACATGATTCAATACAATCATCATTTATTGATTAGGGCATCAAAACATTACCAAAAGCAATGCTGGAATGTGAGACGCTGGAGAGAAAACACAAGTATGATGTATGCACCTTCTTTTAGATCATACATTTTTTTCCAAATGGCCCATTGGAGGGATGAATCAAAGAAATATAATGCACCAGCCCTTTCCTCATAAGCTGCTCAGGGTAAGGCTAAGGAGGGAATGACCCGTATAGAGGAGCCCAAAACGCATGGCACACTAAACTATAACAACAGTGGATGAACACTAACCCTAGGCCAAAAGTCTTACAGGGAGCCATGAGAGAACGTGCATGTATCAGGCCACCACGATCTGGAAAGGCATGGCTAGGAGAAGGCAGGGCATGAATCCTGCTGAAAGGAAGGAAGAGATTAGCCTATGAGGCAAAAAAGAGGAGGTAAGCCAATATCAATGATAATGTTTTGAATCTCAAGAGTAAACACCAGTACCTTCTTGGTGGATTCTTCAATGTGTCCCTGTCGGGGAGGTACCCTAGTGCCTGACACCTCAGGCGGGTTAACTCAGGGGGGATCCTGCAGACCTTACCTTGTTAATATCTTATTGATGTATTTGTATTTGTGATTACATAGCACAACAGCAACAGGGAGCTGCACAAAAAATTTGAAAGTAGAAGAGGCCGGTGGAAGTGGGGAAAAGTTATCATGACATAGATATGTCGATACTATAGGAGAGATATATAACTAGGAGTTACCCATAGGTTTCCCTGAACAGCAGAGTATTGAGGTTCGTCAAAAACCTCAGGAACATTGGATCAGTTCTGTTTGCAATGGAATGGAGCTCCAGTAGGATTGGGAATAGCAAGGGAATGCCTGCTAATGATTTTTATTTTCATGCCAGTTTAGTCAGAAACCTCACATCTCTGGCTCATAGTGAAGCTTGTTCCGCCTGAGCCCACATGTTATGTTGATAGGTAGGCTAGTGTTTGTGTAGTAGTTGCCTTATATGTGATGCAGTCAGTTTTGAAGGTTATCCTGTCTAGCTAGCCAGTGTAATTCTCTTAAAATAGGAGAGCTGTGCTTACGTTTCTAAGTTACCTTTATTTGGCATGCAGTGGCATGATGAATAGGGCTGATAGCGGGCAGTTGTGTGGCCAATAAACCCATGCATGGACCATTCTCTCCATCAAGGTGTGTGATTACCAAGACTGTCCTGTGGTTCTGAAATCCTCAGATGTGATGAATGTTTTAATCTTTCCGAGGAGTGCTAGTTAGTACCAAACGCTTTGGGCTTTGTGTGTTTCAGTCATATGTTGAAATGTTTATGAATATCACATTTTGGTCGTATTATTGGCACCCTAGAATGCACTGGCCTCCCGATCCATGGCAGCGTGCACCCCACCAGAGTACTCCATGCATTCTCTGTAGAACAGCAACTGGATCCAAACATCCTGGTGCAAACTCCAGTCATTGAGACCTTGGTGGAGAATCGTCCACTGCTTCTTTCACGCCAAGTTAGATGCTATATCGTTTGCTCCACGTGTGTTTTACCATATGAAGTCCTGTAGAGTGGTGGTGCAGCACTCATGACATATATCTTCAGTAGAGCCGTGTCTGATCTTGACTGGCCTCAACATTGTGGAGAGTCAATTATGTAGTCACACTTTACGTCCTGCTCCCAGGCTTCCTTTCTGAATAAGCTCACAGCATGGGCTATATCAGAATTTTAAAAAAATACAGTTCAGGTGAGAGAAAAATTCTACCTGCCTTTTGATGGCCCCAATCCCCCGACCACTTGACCCAATCAGCACAGTCCACTAGAGTGGCTCCAAACTACCAACCATATTTTGAAGCACTGATGAAATGAATATAATGAATAATGAAATGTCATTATGTCCTTGATATGTGGTTATTTCAGGGACCAAATCAATGAAACGATGAAAAAAAACGATGTTCATGGAAAACAAAATGTGCCTTGAAATATGCTGAATCAGGTATACAATCGTTTTCTGCCAAAATAGACATGGAAGGAATTTCACTATTTCCTTTTGCAGTTGGTAATTCCACCAACCCCAATTAAGGACAGCCCTCTCAATGATTTTAGAGTGGCAGGGAGGTAGAGGAAAGGGCTCTAGAATGATAGGTTCTTTGGCTCAGCAAAGAGGCGTAGACAAGGTAGGGCCTGAGCGAGCATGGCCCACACAAAACCTGCAAATGGCCACTCAGCAGCACTGTGTGGGCATTTAGATATGTTTATGTCATTCTGGTGGTCCCAACTCAATTAACTTCAGGCCCTACTTGTTAGACAATCCTGGCTACGCCCCTGGGTCAGCACTTTCTTTAAGAGAGGTATCAGTTTGTCTTTTTTTTTAACATACTAGAACAATACTAATTGAGGGTAAGAGGCTTACAATGTGGAGAGTTGAGCAGAGGTGGCAGGCACAATGTTCTCATCAATGGTGGTGCAAGGTGGTCAATGGGAGGGCCGGATGCTTTAGCAGTGAGAAGGATGGGTAAAAGTTAAGTGTGGGCAAGAAGTGGGAATAGCTAAGACTATGGAGAGGATGGTTCAGGGGGAGAAATCCAAATCAAAGGGGTGGGAAAAATAGAAGGGTGGCGATGGTGTCTTGTGATTTGATGATTTTAGCAGAGAACTAGGAACCAAAGTCATTCAAGAAGCATAGGAGGAAGCAGCATGATTCTTACGGGGTGAAAGCATGGCCTAGTGGGTCACTGGTGGTTTGCAGAATGCTCGCATAGAGTAAGTTGGCTGTGTCTGCCAGGCAGTCACGCTTGAATTATGTTTGGTGATTGTTGAGGGAGGGGAATAGGAGAGTGAAGTAGGAATGGAGATAGTGGCGTTAAAACGACATTGTTCAGAGACAGGGGTGCCATTTGTGGAAGAAGAAGAGACCAGGGTGGACAATAGGAATATGACATTGAGAAAGATACCTTGGGTGTGGGTTGGAGGTTTGTGTAGGTTGTCTAGTGATTTGTTATATAAAGTAGAGTCAAGTTCGAGATATTGGGCCTTTTACATATTTAAAGGCTTCGGTTGCTCATTACGAGGGTTAGGTTGCCCAGTTGCTATATTTGTAACTCAAAAATGAGACATTACATAGGATCTGTTCTCACCTTGGTGGCAACACAAACAATCATATATTGTTTTGCATGGCACAAAGGGAAAACGTTGATTTTGCTTCAAGCACAGCATATTTTGCCGATTCATGGATCAGACTTTGCTCTGGTCTCTACCTAATTTGTGCTGGTCTTTACCTACTTTGTGCTGTGCTGAGGGCACTGCACGGCACACAGTGCAAAGTGTGGCAATGGCCAGCACAAAGAAATAAAATGGGGACAGAACATGTATATTCCCCATTCTTTGTGCTAAATGGGGAAGAATGAGCAATAACGTTGGCATGTTGAGGGAAGCACCACTCAAGCACCAAACACGCCTTATCAAGCACAAAAGAAAACCCTATTCATGGATTTCATTGCACAAGTGCCCGGAGTCCAAAGGAGAACGCACATCTAGCGATCTTACTGCTACATGATACGTTTTGCAAAGTACAAAGGGCAAACAAAACGTAAGTATAAAAACACGAAATGTCAGCCCATTCAAAATAGGACCACCACTTAAGGTGGAGCATGCTTTAGCGGCACTGATCATACATCATGGAAGAAGGAGGAGGATGATGAGGACGGCCCAAATATTTCACCTTCAAACATCATTATTTGCAGTGCTAGATGAGGAGGTGTATGCAAGATGCAGATTTCCTCCCCATGTCATCCTCAACCTGGTAAGGGAGTGGGAGAATGACTATGCATCACCCACCATCTGCTCTCGTGCATTGACACCCATGGATAAGTTGCTAACAGCCCTGCATTTCCTCGCAACAGGATCATTCCTGTGCACCTCAGCCATTGTGGGTGAAATATTGCAGCCCATGCAATCCCAGTGCCTATTCCTGGTATTGTGCTGCATAATAGCACCTGTGTTTAGGCACATGCACATGCCACACAAACTGCAGGCAAGGCACAGAGTGTGCCAGGAGTTCTATGCCATTGCACAGTTTCCACAGGTCCTGGTATCCCTCGACTGCACCCATGTAGCACCCCAGCAGCCCCCTCCCCGAGAGATTGTGCACAAATTCCACACCTGGAAACATTGGCAAGCCATTATGGCACAGGTCATCTATGATGCCAATGGCTATATCATGCATGTCACTGCCATTTACCCGGGAATCAGGCCCTGGCATCGGGACCCTTTGGAAACATCTTGCTCATCAGTGAGTATTCAACTACCACGCACATGCACGCACACACAGAAAAACAAACAGAAAAACAAGCCATAACAATCAATAATAACAACCACCATGTTCACCTTTTCAGGGGATAGTGCCTACCCGCTCCCACCATTCCTGCACACACCCTTCAGGAATCCTGCCACTCCAGGTGAGGTAAGATATTATGCAGCACACATAACCACCAGGAGCATAGTGGAGCGTACTTGCTGGGTGCTTAAGTCAAGGCTCCGCTTCATTGACCACTAATGCAGTGTTCTGCTATATGCCCTGTCAGTAATATGCCAGATCATCATGTTGTGTCCTGCACAATATTGCCACACGTAATGGCACAACAATAGAGTTGCAAGAAGGGCAACACCCTCATCTACAGGCACCACCCATCCCATTGGCAAAACAAAGGGCACAGGGACATGAGACACGCAATCAGGTCATACAAACATACTTCATCAGAATTGCAGCCCCCGTAAAGCACACACAGTGAAGCAACATTCCTGATGCCCTTCAATGATGATATAGAGCTGATCCACCTTGCCCAAAGCAACACCCTAAGATGTGCGTCTGGGAGAGGCAAACTCTGTGTGTTCATATACATCAAATCAAGTGCACAAAGCACCAAGACAGACATAGCAAGTGGAAAGTACAGTATCTTAGTTGCTGATACAAAATCAAACAACACAATCAAAACATCCTGTTACCAGTTTTCCTGCTTCCCACCAATAATTTTGCACTCAGACACACAATAAGACACAGGAGACCAGATGTAGAAAGCCAGAGCATATAATATAACCAGGATCCAACACCTGTGAGGTCTGCTTTGTCTCATCCTAATATACAGGTGGAGTGGCTACTCCATTCTCTGCCAATAATACATCTCAGAAAACATATGTTCATATAAGGAACAGACAAAAGTGCAATTTGCGTTGAACAATGTCCTCATCACATGACAGATATTGCCCTTGAGAGCCTGCTCCATGTGTCCTTGGTCATGTAGCAATGTATTTCTGTTGAGGAGATGAAATGAACACAGACTGTCTGAGGTATGGTGTGCAGGCATTCCACAGCCCTGTCACTTTGCTCAGAAGCATTCATCTCCCATTGTGGAATGCCGCAGAAGAAAGGAAATTACAAGGTTAGAGCAGATAAAACATCCCTGCACTCAATTATGCCATACCGTGTGTTCCCCTGAGTACCATGCAAAACATCCAAGAAATTACTCACGTGCCTCCCATCTTCCTCATGTCTTCCTCCACACCATTGCAGCTGGAACTGCTCATTTTAGGCCAATGCACCACATCATCACCATACAACATGCTCCCATGTGTGCCATGCAACAAGTGGAAGAAATGACTCACCGGGATAACATCTTCATCATGTCTTCCTCTGGACCAATGCTGCTGGATCTGCTCACCTCTGGCCAACACACATGAATTCACCCAACACAGTGAAAACATCCCTGCCACCAATAACACTGTACCCTGTGACCCCACCTGGGCCTTCAACTGGTGGCATTGATTAGCCTTTTCCTCCGTGGCCAGGCATGTTGGTCCACGCCTGCTCTGGGAACCCAATGCAAGGATGGAGGAACCTGTCCAGCTCCTGTGACATACATCTGTCCCACAGGGAGAACCTACCCACCTACTCTCATCCAAGACAAATGTAGGAGACAGCCGTACCAGCTACAACTCAGACCATCTCATACTACCACTGCAACCATATGGCAAGGTGGGTCCAGGCGAAGTCCCAGATGGCCCGCGATTAAGTCTCCCCAAACACATGGTTGTGTGGCATTGAGATCATGCCTGCCTTAAAGCCACCGTCCAGGGTCTGGGGCTTAAACTCCCTTCCACAACCATGACACCTATGGGCTGAATTATGTCACTCTGCTGATGGCTGGGCGAAGTCCATCTGGTCTGCTATGCTCACCAGAGAGGGATAAGAGTGCTCACCGGACAGCCCGCATCCCAACAGGTGCACCGTGGGTGGTGGGAGTTTCCCATGCACACTGTGGAGCAGCAGGAGGAGGAGCACTACAGACCCTAGTGGGACAACAGCAGCACATTTGACAAAAGTGTGCCTCAGAGGATGACTCCAAATAGATTGCAGTGAGGTAGCTGCCCCTCAACTCACAAACCCCTGAGCCAGAATCAGGTAATTTACACATGATTATGCACCATATTAACCACAAACATGTGTGGCACTATGGATGTGAGAGGTTGCCCCCCCTATGTCCACGCTTGAGTCCTGAGGTAAGCAGCCCTGTACACTGGCAGACAGGATGGCTATCTTCGGCCAGCTGAGTGTACGCAGTGCTGTGTTGCTGTCAAAGATTAGGAGGGATACTGACTAAAAGGCATTCAGTCATAATCCTGCAGTTGGCCCTATATAGACTGAGAATAGTTTGAGATTGATTTGTCCCCAAGACCTCAAATCATCTGCCTTACCAGAGTAGACTGGAATATCTGAGGACCAGCTATCCTGAGTGAAATGTCAGAGTGAACCAGACACTATATGGTTCGATTGATCATCTGCCTCTATACCCAGGGCGGACACTCGATTAGCATGGCAGGACCACTATTGGCATCCAACCACGGTGCCCCCTGACTTCACCCTGCCAAGGCATTCTACAGCATGTCTCAGGTGCTATCACAACACTCTAATGCAAAACCTCCCTTATATAGTGGACGAGGGGTGATGGTGGTGTTCACAGTACAATGTGATCAAATCTCAGCTGGTCTATGCCAGCCATTACCTTTATAGTTCCACTGACTCGTATATGTAGGTCTGTGTTACAAGATGGGTTGGATGGGTAACTGACATCACGCAGACCCCTAGTGCCTTTTGCGGGACACCACGCCTGGCGATGCAACATGGTCGGGTTACACAGAGGACAGTCCACCCCGGTAAACAGTCACAGTGGGAGCAGGGGGCTACGTCCTCTGTATCTACCCCAGTGACTCCTGAGAAACTATGGGATGGTTGCCAGAGGAGGGTGTGCTGGTGGTCTATCTCCCTTGGCCACGTAGGCACATTGAAATTGTAGCCAGGGGTCAGCAACACTTTTCACCAGAGTGTAGAGCCAACTGCTCCACAGGGAATTCCCAGCGGACCTGGACCCAGTTGTGGTGCCCCACTACATAGGTAATGCTCCCAGATGTCGGCCTGAACCTGCCATTGTAGGAGAGGCTGAGGGAGGCATTTTCAAATGTCCTACCCGCATGGCAAGATGGACTCATGCCCTTTTTAGCATCCCAACTTGGGAGCGCAAAAGAACATTATGGAACATAACAAATGGGTTCCCTTGCACATCCCGTTAAGTCTGCCTGCTGTCTTCTGTAGCAGTGTGACAGGCCTTCACATGGCAATGGTGGCCATGGCTGGGACAGGCATTTGTGTGCCTCGTGCTAGACCACCAGCTCAATCACAAAATCCAACTATGATCAATTTAAAGTGCAGCGAATGTAACATACTTATTTGGAGCTGGAATGACCATGGATTTTACCACCAGGCCCTTAAAGTATTTGAAGTGTACACATTCCAATCACAGGGCCTTGAAAGAGTCATGTGGTATTAATGTAAGTCACTACCTCTCCAAATTGCGATGTGTAATGTGCATGCCTGCTTATTTCCTTGTAGGCACATGAAGTTGACAGGGCAGACATCTCAATGTATGTTTGCAGTTACGGGGAAGTGCAAACTGACCAAGTGTAGCTACAGTCACCAAAGCAGCAGTGCTATGCCATATTGGTCCAGGCCTCATTAATGCACGCATCCCAGGAGGTCAGTGTTTGCCTTTTCTGTACTTTCACCACAGTAATCCTAGTAACAGATGCATCCATCAAAGGGAACATCACTAAATCAATGAGCCATTTGCAATGTCCCTGTACTGACCATGTGTATAAACACGTATATGGCTCAATATTTGAAACAAAAATATGCCATTAGCAGGATCTACCCAGTAGCTGCACCAGCTGGAGGGTTGCAATGGGCGGGGGGGGACTTGCACCCACGTCAGGCTTATCTTCAAACACGTGGGGCTATCTGAAGGACAGAAGCAACAGAGCCTGCACTCACCCAACAGATGGGTGTGGACAGTTCAACCACATGGGCACCGGCAGGCCAGCCTGCTCCTGAGGTGCTGGTGGAAGGGGAGAGGCTGGGTTTAGCCACAAATGAAAGTAGAATGCATAACTACATGCACTGCTGTGGTGACAGGGGGGTTTTGTACCCCACATAATGGTTGTTCTGAACCGCTGCACATACATGCTCAGTGGAGAAGGGTGAATAGCATGTCAAAAGGGGCTCCCACTGGGGCTAACACCAACCAACCCTGTCACTCTGATGTGAACACCAGTGAGCTGACAGTTCCAAGGCAGGTGGAAGCCAATTGCTCAACACATCAGCCTGTGGGTGTGGGAGACACACCAAAATGGGAAAGGCTGTGTGAGAGACCCCAGGCAGAGCCACTGTTTTGGAACAGGGATTAACACCCACTCCCATCATCAAAGCCAAAGACGCTTCCTACAACACCTGAATCTCTAATTCCAAGTCAGGAACTAAAGAAATACTTGCCATCTTCAGGGAGCTGGAGAACCCCGCTCCTCCACCCCGTACAGTCCTAAAAGATTAATCATGGTGTAACAATATTCAGTCAGCCATGTTGGATAAACTTGACACACTGCACGCGCAAATCCTTGCCCACCAACGAGCAATCTCTAATTTTATAGCCAACAGCCATAGCAGCCTT
The DNA here is from genome assembly GCF_040938575.1 of Ambystoma mexicanum. Classification (NCBI taxonomy): domain Eukaryota; kingdom Metazoa; phylum Chordata; class Amphibia; order Caudata; family Ambystomatidae; genus Ambystoma; species Ambystoma mexicanum. The sequence goes on along the minus strand of NC_090930.1, from coordinate 234,589,223 downwards.
CCCCCACCAACCACCCTGTCTCACTCTCGGATGTTTGAATTCAAAGACGTGACTGTCCCTGAAGTCATCACACTCCTTAAATCCATCAAACCGTCCAACTGGAAAGGAGACGCATGCCCAGCACAAGTCATTAAGGACTGCTCTGCCTCCCTTGCCCCTCTCATTAAGGCATTCATTAATGCCTCCTTCCAGTCAGGCCACGTCCCAACTGGACTCAAAGAAGCGTGGGTTTGTCTGCTCCTAAACAAACCTACCCTTGACCCGTCGGTCCCAGGGAACTATAGGCCCATCACCACCGTCCCCTTCCTACTTAAAATACTTGACAGAGCAGCTTATCTGCAAGTGTAAACATTCTTAGAAGACAACCACCTCCTTGGTCTCCCTCAGTCAGGCATTCGGCCACGACATGGCACTGAAACGACCATCCTCGACCTTAAGAACCAAATGGATGAGCTCAGAGATGCTGGCAAACCAACGCTCCTTCTCCTACTGGACCTATCGGCCTCTTTTGACCTGTTAGATCACAAGACTTTGTGCCACCATCTCACTACCGCTGCCAACTTCTCGCCTAGTGCCTGCAATCGGATAAACTCCTTCCTTCAGGAGAGAGCAATGAAGGTATTCCCTGAATCCTCATGTGACACACCTAGCATCATTAAATGCGGTGTTCCCCAGGGTGCATGCATTGCTCCCACCCTGTACAACCTTTTTACCAGACCCCTGTTCAAAATCCTGGAACCCCTGGGCATCTCGTACACAAAGTATGTGGATGAGACTCAGGTACTCATACCCCTATCGGGCGATTACGCATCAGATTCGAACACCCTAAATTCAATCCACTCCAAAATCCAATCCTGGATGGCAGATAACTGGTTATGCCTCAATAGTGAGAAAACTGAACTTCTGCTGATTGGATCCCCGTACACCTTGGGTAAGCCGGACAAGCAATACAAATGCTTCTCTGTTGACAATATTCCCATCACTGTGTCCCAGGCGATCAATACCCTAGGCGTTTACCTTGAACCCACCCTAACCATGGAAAGGCTGGTTAACGCCATTGCATCCTCCTCGGCCTATCATTCTAAATTTATCAACTCAGTTAGGCCGTTCCTGTGCCAGCAAAATTGTCTCACCATCGCGAGGGCAATAATTGGCTCAAGATTGGATTACTGCAAAGCCCTTTTGTTGGAACCTCAGCAAAAAACATAGCTAAATTACAAGTTGCTCAAAACAACGCCCTCAGGGCCGCCACAGGTCTCTCATGCAGAGAACACATATCAGGACTCAGGAGACAAGTTTGCTGGTTCCCAGTCAAGGAGAGAATTATTTTCAAGACCCTTGCACTTACCCACAAGTGTCTCTACGACCTGGCTACCCCTTACCTTGTGCAGAGGATCTGCAAACCCTTCTCCTCCAGGCCATCCAGAACGCCCTACACCAACATGATCACAGTTCCCAAAACTCTCAAAATGTGTGCAGCCGGAAGTAGCTTCCCTACTCAGGCTGCTCACAACTGGAACCCCTTACCGCCGCACATCAGATTGATTGACTCTCATGCAGCCTTCCGTAAGGCTGTCAAAACTCTGCTCTTTGTCTGATATGTCTGTACTAAACCTGCTTTGACTACCTGCTTTGACTATCGCAGCACCAGTGACTATGTAACCCTGTCACAAGTAAGTTGTATTACCATGTACCTTGTCTAAGAACCTTTCCATGGGCAGCATTCATGTAACCCAGAATCAGGCCTTTTTAAGCTCCTCTTTTAGCGCCTTGATGCCTAAGGGCTGCAGTGCGCTCTACAGATCTAAATACATAAATAACAGTGAGGGTGATTTTTATGTGCAGACCTGACTGGGTCCCCCCTCGGGAAAAAACAGGCAGGTTACACCAAAGAGTGTGAGCACCAAAGAAGACACCAAAATCAGATCTCAGGAACAAGTAAATTACTGGCAGAGAAGTTAACACATTGTCGGCATAGTATGTTAGGCACACTGGGCACACAGGTTTTTCTGCCTTGGTCTATGGGCACAAGCCAGTGTATTGATGGCAGGCATACAGGTTAGGCACACCCACTTTCATGGGACCCAGGGGCCTTTGGGGTACCTTAGGATGCAGGGGAGGAAAAGGGACATTAAGGAAGGAGGGGAAAGGTTTGACTTAGTGGATACGATGCACAGTTTCACAAGGGTGTTGGTTTGAGTTAGGGGGCGCGGGTGATGCAAGGTTTTGCTAGGGTGCTGGTTTCTGTTGGGGGTAATGGCCACAGTTTCACCGGGGTGTTGCTTTGAGTTACGGGGAATGATGCACAGTTTCTCTGTGGTGCTGGATGGTGGTGTTAATGGTGTAATGCTACTTACTTGTTGGCATTCCTTGCTTATTTATTTACATTTTCCCGACTCAAAGCTTGTGTGATAGCATTAGTGTTTGCTTGTGTGTTGACGAGTTGTGTGCATTCCAGGCACACCACTTTATTTTTTGCACTGCAGGATAGACGTGCTTTGGAATCCATGAATCAGCACCCAGCACTAAACTTTTTGTACGTTCAAGTACACGCAATGTTCTTTATAGCGCAAAGTAGTTAATGCAGACATTTTCTATGAATACTGCCCTTAGTGCTTAACAAAACTAAATAATTGTGCTTGTTCACCTGGTGTTGGACTGTTAGTATTCTTGGATTAGTCACAGTCTACTTTACTACATTATCAAAAGAGAAAACATGTATTTATAACTAGGAAACCACGTCCACTTCTAACTACACTACTGACAACAATAATAGAGGCACCCTGTACTTACACTGAACAGACTTGAAAACACAAAGTGCTCTGACTTTCAACAATGCCATTAACAAACATTTACACGGTTTACTGTTCTATTTGAAAAGGGCACATATGCTACAGTGTATGACTATGTCTACAGTTTTTTTCTTTTTTTAAAACATTATGTCACTATTGCCATCTTCTTTTGCTACTGACATTTTAGTCTTATCTATTGAGGATTCAACTATTTGTTTTCCTTTATATTGGATTGTTGAGTTATTAAACTCAATGGGGTCTTTTTCATTCTGACACTATTGAACAGTTGATCGAGTTGTTGATTGGAATGTGTGTAAATGATGACTAACAAGCTGTAAGCTGATTCGAAAAGTACAACATGTAAACTATCATTACCTTTTTCTACTGTGTAGGTAAGACTCTGGGAACACAATAAGTTGGTAGATACTGATGTGTCATGTTATATGTACATTGATGATCTGCTTATCCAATATATGGCAAGGAATGATCAAATGTTGGTTGGATGCTGCCTACCGTTTATTGCATTCTATCATAATATTGTGGAGCCGATTGTGAACATGTTTTTTCTTAACCTAAATGTTGTTTTTCTGTAAAACAATTCAAAGGATTTCTGCCATTGTCAGTGTTGATTTAATTTGTTGACTTGCTGTATTTAAGATCTCTTTGCAAACAACGCAATAATTGTGAATATAATATAAAAAGATGAGTTTAATTAGTTTATACAAGTAGACACGGTTATACCATGTTAAAAGCAAAGTCTAAAAATGTTGTAATGTTGTAGATGCTAATCTCAGTTAATCTTTAGATCATTGGTTAAGTTGGACTCCCCATAGGAAGATTCATTTCTAGATGTGTAAACTGCTTGAAATGTCCAGAAAAAAAAAAAAAAACATTCACCAACATTTTTTTGTAAGAATGTACATGTCCCTTGTTAACACCAAATGTATACCAAAGTTGTGGAGCGAATCTGGTAGCTTGTCGTATTCACAATCTTCACTTGGTCTGGTGAAAAAGTGTCCAGCGATTAATTAAAAAAAAATTGACACCAATGAAGGTTCACCAAAGGCCATTACAATGGCAAAGTTCACCACATGGGGCCTCAGCCCTTCATTTGGATGCTTGATTCGGCCTATGGAAAGAGCAAAGACAGGCATTGTGGATCGATTGTGTAACGTGGTGATGCAGAGAGAATTGTTCAAGCAATTCTCTGGTCAAATTGTCAAATGGACATTGCTGAAAAACATGCCTCATGGCACTCAACGTGTCCTGCATGTGCACAAAACATGTCGCAGAGACACGATTTCCAGCAATGTGGGTAATGGGCATGGCTGTAGTGCATGCTGATTGGTCACATTGGGTGACTAGGATGAACCATTGGATATCTGCAGTGGGCACTGGAGTTATTGGAGAACCTGGGGCATAGCTTAAGACAATGCCACTGAGAGTGGCTGTATGCTGTGCCCATTTGACATTTTTGGTATGTTTGTGTATGTCATTAAAACCCAAAAATGTAGTGAAAATTCATTTCTTGAAGGGAATTTATGTTTATGTTTGTTTGAAAGTTAGTGAAAAATCTTCAGTTAAAGGGATGTTACGGTTGTAACACAGAAAAAGAAAACCTCACACATTTACATAAAGCAAGCATAAGTCAGCCACTGTTATGCACTACTCATGATGCCATGCTAAATGCCAGGCCCAATGACACTTTTCTTATGAGCCATGAGGAGCAGAAAGGACCCCCGCAGATTAGTTATGCTCACATTTAATTTGCTTTGGTGGGCAGTGCAAAACAAACCCAATTGAACTCTAACTATTATTTAGAATAGCTCACTAAACATATCTGTAAGCGCAATGCAAAACTTCAGGAGCAGCTTGCCACTGGTAAAGTAATGATTACTTTTGGAATCAAAACTATGGAATGTGTCCGTTTTTTGTTATTGGCACTCAAACCGAAGTTCCCTTAAAATAGATCCCCGGAATTTTGTAGGTTTCTGCGAGTTAAAAATAACCATGACGTCATTCCAATTCGAATTTAAACAAAACGAAATATGTAAGCTATAATTAGCAAGAAAAACATGTCACGTTCACCAAAGCATGTGATATGATCAATATCATAGTTAAATTCACCTGTGTCATCATCCAATCTCAAAGTAAATGCTGGACATGTCATGCAGACTTCCCCTTTGAGTGTTATCTACTGAGAATGAATATATTCTCAGAATATTACTCTTCATAAAAGTTCCCTCAGGATGTTGTTGACAGGTCATTTGCCATGATCATGCCAAGTGATCGCATAGCATGACTACAGGCTTGAACTGTGCAGAGCTGCGTGTTTGTGCATGACACACTAGCTGTAGCATTGTCGCACCAGGGTTAGAACTGCATGTCCTTGTTTGCCACAATCACTATTCCCACAGTTTGTTGTGATGAAGTAGCCCCAATTATCACCGGAAACCGGGAGAACATGGCCTTTGCTTTGAAGTCTAATAACAGTTAACCAAGCAGGTGAAGGCTCTTAATGAAAACGCATAATACAGCAAGAGAAAAGGGTAAATACTTGTGGATGTGAGGAATAGTGAAGAAAAGGACCCAGAGTTTATAGCCATGCCACAAGGCATCACAAGTACATGATGAAGAACACATATATACTCGGATGCAGAGATCCACCAACAGTGTTAAGGGACAGAGAGACCGGTACTCAGTTTATCCAGTGACACAAACAAGGACGTTAATGCTTTCAAGTGCATGGGTATCCTTAAAGAAAGGTGACGGAAATCAGAGAATCAGAAGAGCATTGCAAATAAAAATGTTGCAGTGAGATACCCCTTTGAAATCTGGGAGTGAAGAAGAGGAGCCATTCACAGAGCACTTTAAATATAGGAAGTGACGGACAGAGCGAATACAAAACAAGATGAAAAGCAGAAGTAACAAACAATTGTTCAGGAGCTGTGGCATTTGATGAAAGGAGCTGAAAGAAATTCCTATAGTGAATTGCATACTGTGGGCTGTTATATTATCACTCCAAAATTCTAGAACAATGGCACTGACCAAGCCAAGAGAACCAAAGATGCACTGCATTCTGGAAGTTCTCCTTCTTGCACTCCTAAGGCCTTGGTATTGGTGTTGTAGTTCTAAAACTCACAGTATTGCATTGCAAATTGTGGAGCTAGCACTCCACAAGCCAACACGTTTGGTGCTAGTAACCAAGAGATCCAAAGACACTTTGCACATTCACAGTGGTGTATCCAAAACCACAAAAGCCTTGATTAGTGATGCTGATAAACAACTAAAACCAAGGAAAAATCAGACCCGTAGTTCTTATACATTTTCTCACAAAATAACAACCCGAAGTAAATTCAAACCAGAATAGGTGCAACCGATTATTAATTGAAACTTGAAAATATCATCAATACTGCAATGTAGCACGAATAAGGGAAAGATAGAGAGTGCAGAATTGATGTTGGCAGTGTGGCTGAAGTACTCCCAGTAAATTAGAAAGAGATAGAGATCAGTCATAAGGGAAGGAAGAACCCTTTTTTTATTGTATTGTATGTCGTTTATTATGAATGTTTAATAAATGTACAACAACATTAAAAGAATAATGAAAAACACACAACCAGCATCTTAAAAAACAAGTAGGCAATGGTATAACCGTTTATGAGTGTGCTCAGGCCCTTATACTTAGAGTGTGGTGAGCCGCATCTCCAGTAATTTGGGTTGTACCCTAAACCTCCAGGGGTTGTGTAAGAGCTAGTTGATTGTACCAGTTGGCGATTAACTGATGATTCTCAATGTGTTTAACAAATTCCTATGTACAGAACATGATTTGCAAAAAGGAGAATTTATTCTAATCCAGGTTTGTTTTTCGTTAACAGGTGACATGTGTTTCGAAACTAAGTCGTCTTCAAGGCTTAGATACTGTCTCATTCCATTTAGGTTGTATTGGATAGTGGCAAGGTCGTAGCCGTTCCTTTCCTTTTCAAAGTCCTCAAAGTTGTTCTCTCCAAATCAATGGGATTAATCCCGGGCACCTCGCACGTGTGTGGCATGGGATTCTGCTGTACCTGCTGGAGTTTGCTTGCAGCCATTGCCAGCAGTCAATTCTATTGTCAACCTTTAATGTCAATCACTCTAATGTTGTTTGCATTACAATTTAACATGGACACAGTGATCCATGGTATAGTTTAATTGTATGCGCTTTTGTATTTAAACACTGAAATCAAATTTCAATTTTGAGTGCCTCCAAGTGTGGAAATGATAAAACACATTATTATAAAACAGTTTGTTTTCAGCCTATGAGTGTTGGGTTGTGTTGAGGCAACTTCTTCTGTACAACCCTGATCTCAATCGGGGTGGGTGGGGGGGCTAACACACCTGACAAGAAAGGGAATTCAAACCTCTCTTAAATGGAGATAATGTGAACAAAATGACACAGCTGAAATCTCAGCTGTGGTAGCAGGCTTACACAAAGGTACATTTAGCCAACACAGTTATCTACAGGAAATACATCCCACTGATGTACTGATGTACTGAAAAATGTATAACTTTATTGTGGTACACATATACATCTTTATCTGATCAAATAAGCACTTAGGACTAAGCAAACAGCATCAATTATACACAGTGGCCCTCATTACGAGTTTGGCGGTAACCATTCCGCTATTGGCGTCATGGCTGCCGCCGAAATCGCGTCGGGGTCCGGGTCCTCAGAATGAGGACTTACCGGGCCATTCCGAGTTCGGAAGGCCCGGTAATTCCTACCTCCAAGGAACCAGGCGTGCTTACCGTGTCAAGCGAGGGGAACTCGTAATGCGGCGGTACGGGGTGAGCTACGCCGGCACCTTTTACAGCGCCATTCACTCCGTACCGCCAGGGTCGTAATGATGCCCAGTATATTATAAAACCAGTAAATGTCTTTGAGAACTATTCACACCCCAATACTTCTATGTGAACCCACTATCACAGGCACCAAGCATGAAAATAACCAAAGTAGGGAGAGCAAGTCAACCAGACAGCCTTATAAATCAGGAAAAATCTCCTAAGGCTTGCACACGTGTTTACACTCTCCTAAAGAAACAACTATCCCCAGTCTCATATGGTAGGTCCGGGTTCCAGTTGTTAGCATCAAACACATATAGGCATAGGGATAGAAAAAAAGAGAACCAGGCATTTTAAAGCATAGTGAGAAATAGTAAAGAAATCCCTAAGGGCAAGCTCAACGCTACATATTCATTCTGTCCCTCTGGGACTTGCTAGTAAGGTAATCCAAATTCACATTTCACAATTTAAAAATAGTGATAGAGGGTGGAACACAGTTCAAAGCCAGAGCCGACCGCTTCCAAAACAAACATTTTAGCAACATTTACATTTACAATTCACTTTACGAAAACATATTTCCACAGTGACCAATATTAACTATAGTGTGATACTGCATTCTCAATGGGAGAGGTGCAGAGCATTTAGACCTACATGTAAAGTCCTTAAGCTTTTGTATACACAGGAACATGTGCAGGAGCAAGTGATTACACCAATGGATGTTTATAATGTGCTCCTCCCCCATTATCGTTTTCTGTTTGGCAAGTGGCTTGTTTTGTCTTCCACTTTCTCAATTGTGCTTACATTTTAACTTTACCATGTATTTTTTTAAATCATCAAACCATTTATTTCTTGTTGGCGTTCTTTTGTCTATTTCTTCTATTCTATCTTGCTTTATATTGTCATCATTTCGCTCATTGTACCAACCCATTAATTAATGTGAAGCGCAAGTCAATAAAGAAACACATAAAAATACAAATACTTTAGGAGAGTTCAGGATAAGTTAAACGTTCCATAGTCAATCGAACAAGTCAATGGGCTGTCCATAGAAGTGAACAAGTAAAGAAAAGTTTCTTATGGTGGAGGATATGTCCATCGCATGCATAGGCTGTTCCAGCCAAATATTTAAGGGGACATACATTTTCCAGATAAGTTCAGAGGTAATAAAATGAAAAATGTTTTAGATAATCTTGAATTACAATCAACATATGTGAGGTAAGAGGTTTAGACACATTTATAGTATATGCTCTTCAAAACAATATCATCCAACATTTGTAAGTAGGTGATCAAACAAAAAGTACATTTATTCAAGTGCATGTAATGCAGAATGTTCCAGCTCAACACGTTTTGGGACAGTGCAGACCCTCAGCGGGGGCACAACTTTCACATTTTTAAATGAAGAGCAAATAGAGAAACATGATAGAAAGTCATGTTCTTTGGAAGGAAATGTAAGTATTTGCTGTACAATTTAAAATAAATTAAGCTGCTGTGGTCATGCAAGTCAATTCATCTTTCAAAAGAAGACTTTATATATCTTTATAGTAGAGGCAAATATGCTCTAGACATTGGGGTGATTTGGCATTTTCTTTTAGTAATTATATTTCTTCTTCAAAAGAGAATGAGTAGATTCTGTAATGTCAAGCATAACGAATAGGTCCATTAATCAATTAGTAAATGGATGATACATAGATCTGACTAGACGAAACAGGACTTACCTCCCATAGGGAAACGAATGGGATTCTATGGGGTAGCACAGCTGTCCTAAAGGCATTTCCCATGTACAATCATAAGTAAAGGAAGCTCTAAAATAAGAAACAATTCATTCTAATTGAAACAGCCACGGTTTGCGTGAAGGCATCAAGATATACAATATATGTTATTTGAAATAAAGATATTATTTTGTGTTACTTAAATGGCCAGATCAAGCACCACAAGTAAAAAATCTACCAGACGGTCTACAGTGAACGCCATATCTTGTGTGTTAACTAACATGTAAGCTTTTTCTTTAAAGCATAATATAACATGCACTGTAATGACATCATGCGGATGTGAAAACAAAAAAGTGTTATGACGTAAAGATGGATAAATAAAGATGGTAAAAATAAGATATTTTTATTTGTTTGTTAGTTTCATATAATCTCTGTTTCAGGATTGGAATTTTTCGCTACTGCATCTGTACAGTCTAAGAAATAGCTTATTCCTGTAAGATCAGTGTCTGTTTTTTCACTTGGTAATTTTATGTAGTCTATTCATGGATGGATAAATATAGATAACACCCCACCCCGCAGCCATGGCACAACATGTTCCTCAGATCCAGACAGTACAGATTCGGAATCGACAAACAACAAATCCAAGACTTCAGAAAGAGCACGCACTAGTGTCACTCAAAATTGCACTATGAAACCTAGGCCTTTTTCCCACTATTCTGAACTCTCAAACTTAGATGGGTCTTTTCTCTTATCTTAAAATTGCATTGTGATAGTCTTTTAAATCTGAGTGTCCTTCGTCCTGTCCAATTGTTCAACTTGTGTCGCCTCTCTGCCCTGTCTGCTTGCACCCTCCCTAGTGTCCTTCCCATGTGTTCTCCCCTTCCCTCCCTTTCCTCTTCTCTTCCCTCATTACCTACTCTATTGTGCTCTCTGTCTCTCCTATTTTCTCTAACAGCTTCTCTATCGACTATCCTGCTCTCCTCACTAAATCTGGTAGGAAGAAGTTTAAAAAGGACATCCTGGTCTCCAACCTAGGCCTCCCTATCACTGACATGTATACCTGTGCCTCCTACAGGCAAACTTTCACTAACATCCTCTTTGTCGTTCCCTTTCCAGACCTATGGAACCTACATATGGTCTTTGTGCTCTCTCCTTTCTATTCATCTCCCATTAATGGTGCACCCGGTGGGAGGTCCTCCCGGTCAACAAAACGAAATATGTAAGCTATAATTAGCAAGAAAAACATGTCACGTTCACCAAAGCATGTGATATGATCAATATCATAGTTAAATTCACCTGTGTCATCATCCAATCTCAAAGTAAATGCTGGACATGTCATGCAGACTTCCCCTTTGAGTGTTTTCTACTGAGAATGAATATATTCTCAGAATATTACTCTTCATAAAAGTTCCCTCAGGATGTTGTTGACAGGCCATTTGCCATGATCATGCCAAGTGATCGCATAGCATGACTACAGGCTTGAACTGTGCAGAGCTGTGTGTTTGTGCATGACACACTAGCTGTAGCATTGTCGCACCAGGGTTAGAACTGCATGTCCTTGTTTGCCACAATCACTATTCCCACAGTTTGTTGTGATGAAGTAGCCCCAATTATCACCGAAAACCGGGAGAACATGGCCTTTGCTTTGAAGTCTAATAACAGTTAACCAAGCAGGTGAAGGCTCTTAATGAAAACGCATAATACAGCAAGAGAAAAGGGTAAATACTTGTGGATGTGAGGAATAGTGAAGAAAAGGACCCAGAGTTTATAGCCATGCCACAAGGCATCACAAGTACATGATGAAGAACACATATATACTCTGATGCAGAGATCCACCAACAGTGTTAAGGGACAGAGAGACCGGTACTCAGTTTATCCAGTGACACAAACAAGGACGTTAATGCTTTCAAGTGCATGGGTATCCTTAAAGAAAGGTGACGGAAATCAGAGAATCAGAAGAGCATTGCAAATAAAAATGTTGCAGTGAGATACCCCTTTGAAATCTGGGAGTGAAGAAGAGGAGCCATTCACAGAGCACTTTAAATATAGGAAGTGACGGACAGAGCGAATACAAAACAAGATGAAAAGAAGAAGTAACAAACTATTGTTCAGGAGCTGTGGCATTTGATGAAAGGAGCTGAAAGAAATTCCTATAGTGAATTGCATACTGTGGGCTGTTATATTATCACTCCAAAATTCTAGAACAATGGCACTGACCAAGCCAAGAGAACCAAAGATGCACTGCATTCTGGAAGTTCTCCTTCTTGCACTCCTAAGGCCTTGGTATTGGTGTTGTAGTTCTAAAACTCACAGTATTGCATTGCAAATTGTGGAGCTAGCACTCCACAAGCCAACACGTTTGGTGCTAGTAACCAAGAGATCCAAAGACACTTTGCACATTCACAGTGGTGTATCCAAAACCACAAAAGCCTTGATTAGTGATGCTGATAAACAACTAAAACCAAGGAAAAATCAGACCCGTAGTTCTTATACATTTTCTCACAAAATAACAACCCGAAGTAAATTCAAACCAGAATAGGTGCAACCGATTATTAATTGAAACTTGAAAATATCATCAATACTGCAATGTAGCACGAATAAGGGAAAGATAGAGAGTGCAGAATTGATGTTGGCAGTGTGGCTGAAGTACTCCCAGTAAATTAGAAAGAGATAGAGATCAGTCATAAGGGAAGGAAGAACCCTTTTTTTATTGTATTGTATGTCGTTTATTATGAATGTTTAATAAATGTACAACAACATTAAAAGAATAATGAAAAACACACAACCAGCATCTTAAAAAACAAGTAGGCAATGGTATAACCGTTTATGAGTGTGCTCAGGCCCTTATACTTAGAGTGTGGTGAGCCGCATCTCCAGTAATTTGGGTTGTACCCTAAACCTCCAGGGGTTGTGTAAGAGCTAGTTGATTGTACCAGTTGGCGATTAACTGATGATTCTCAATGTGTTTAACAAATTCCTATGTACAGAACATGATTTGCAAAAAGGAGAATTTATTCTAATCCAGGTTTGTTTTTCGTTAACAGGTGACATGTGTTTCGAAACTAAGTCGTCTTCAAGGCTTAGATACTGTCTCATTCCATTTAGGTTGTATTGGATAGTGGCAAGGTCGTAGCCGTTCCTTTCCTTTTCAAAGTCCTCAAAGTTGTTCTCTCCAAATCAATGGGATTAATCCCGGGCACCTCGCACGTGTGTGGCATGGGATTCTGCTGTACCTGCTGGAGTTTGCTTGCAGCCATTGCCAGCAGTCAATTCTACTGTCAACCTTTAATGTCAATCACTCTAATGTTGTTTGCATTACAATTTAACATGGACACAGTGATCCATGGTATAGTTTAATTGTATGCGCTTTTGTATTTAAACACTGAAATCAAATTTCAATTTTGAGTGCCTCCAAGTGTGGAAATGATAAAACACATTATTATAAAACAGTTTGTTTTCAGCCTATGAGTGTTGGGTTGTGTTGAGGCAACTTCTTCTGTACAACCCTGATCTCAATCGGGGTGGGTGCGGGGGCTAACACACCTGACAAGAAAGGGAATTCAAACCTCTCTTAAATGGAGATAATGTGAACAAAATGACACAGCTGAAATCTCAGCTGTGGTAGCAGGCTTACACAAAGGTACATTTAGCCAACACAGTTATCTACAGGAAATACATCCCACTGATGTACTGATGTACTGAAAAATGTATAACTTTATTGTGGTACACATATACATCTTTATCTGATCAAATAAGCACTTAGGACTAAGCAAACAGCATCAATTATACACAGTGGCCCTCATTACGAGTTTGGCGGTAACCATTCCGCTATTGGCGTCATGGCTGCCGCCGAAATCGCGTCGGGGTCCGGGTCCTCGGAATGAGGACTTACCGGGCCATTCCGAGTTCGGAAGGCCCGGTAATTCCTACCTCCAAGGAACCAGGCGTGCTTACCGTGTCACGCGAGGGGAACTCGTAATGCGGCGGTACGGGGTGAGCTACGCCGGCACCTTTTACAGCGCCATTCACTCCGTACCGCCAGGGTCGTAATGATGCCCAGTATATTATAAAACCAGTAAATGTCTTTGAGAACTATTCACACCCCAATACTTCTATGTGAACCCACTATCACAGGCACCAAGCATGAAAATAACCAAAGTAGGGAGAGCAAGTCAACCAGACAGCCTTATAAATCAGGAAAAATCTCCTAAGGCTTGCACACGTGTTTACACTCTCCTAAAGAAACAACTATCCCCAGTCTCATATGGTAGGTCCGGGTTCCAGTTGTTAGCATCAAACACATATAGGCATAGGGATAGAAAAAAAGAGAACCAGGCATTTTAAAGCATAGTGAGAAATAGTAAAGAAATCCCTAAGGGCAAGCTCAACGCTACATATTCATTCTGTCCCTCTGGGACTTGCTAATAAGGTAATCCAAATTCACATATCACAATTTAAAAATAGTGATAGAGGGTGGAACACAGTTCAAAGCCAGAGCCGACCGCTTCCAAAACAAACATTTTAGCAACATTTACATTTACAATTCACTTTACGAAAACATATTTCCACAGTGACCAATATTAACTATAGTGTGATACTGCATTCTCAATGGGAGAGGTGCAGAGCATTTAGACCTACATGTAAAGTCCTTAAGCTTTTGTATACACAGGAACATGTGCAGGAGCAAGTGATTACACCAATGGATGTTTATAATGTGCTCCTCCCCCATTATCGTTTTCTGTTTGGCAAGTGGCTTGTTTTGTCTTCCACTTTCTCAATTGTGCTTACATTTTAACTTTACCATGTATTTTTTTAAATCATCAAACCATTTATTTCTTGTTGGGGTTCTTTTGTCTATTTCTTCTATTCTATCTTGCTTTATATTGTCATCATTTCGCTCATTGTACCAACCCATTAATTAATGTGAAGCGCAAGTCAATAAAGAAACACATAAAAATACAAATACTTTAGGAGAGTTCAGGATAAGTTAAACGTTCCATAGTCAATCGAACAAGTCAATGGGCTGTCCATAGAAGTGAACAAGTAAAGAAAAGTTTCTTATGGTGGAGGATATGTCCATCGCATGCATAGGCTGTTCCAGCCAAATATTTAAGGGGACATACATTTTCCAGATAAGTTCAGAGGTAATAAAATGAAAAATGTTTTAGATAATCTTGAATTACAATCAACATATGTGAGGTAAGAGGTTTAGACACATTTATAGTATATGCTCTTCAAAACAATATCATCCAACATTTGTAAGTAGGTGATCAAACAAAAAGTACATTTATTCAAGTGGATGTAATGCAGAATGTTCCAGCTCAACACGTTTTGGGACAGTGCAGACCCTCAGCGGGGGCACAACTTTCACATTTTTAAATGAAGAGCAAATAGAGAAACATGATAGAAAGTCATGTTCTTTGGAAGGAAATGTAAGTATTTGCTGTACAATTTAAAATAAATTAAGCTGCTGTGGTCATGCAAGTCAATTCATCTTTCAAAAGAAGACTTTATATATCTTTATAGTAGAGGCAAATATGCTCTAGACATTGGGGTGATTTGGCATTTTCTTTTAGTAATTATATTTCTTCTTCAAAAGAGAATGAGTAGATTCTGTAATGTCAAGCATAACGAATAGGTCCATTAATCAATTAGTAAATGGATGATACATAGATCTGACTAGACGAAACAGGACTTACCTCCCATAGGGAAACGAATGGGATTCTATGGGGTAGCACAGCTGTCCTAAAGGCATTTCCCATGTACAATCATAAGTAAAGGAAGCTCTAAAATAAGAAACAATTCATTCTAATTGAAACAGCCACGGTTTGCGTGAAGGCATCAAGATATACAATATATGTTATTTGAAATAAAGATATTATTTTGTGTTACTTAAATGGCCAGATCAAGCACCACAAGTAAAAAATCTACCAGACGGTCTACAGTGAACGCCATATCTTGTGTGTTAACTAACATGTAAGCTTTTTCTTTAAAGCATAATATAACATGCACTGTAATGACATCATGCGGATGTGAAAACAAAAAAGTGTTATGACGTAAAGATGGATAAATAAAGATGGTAAAAATAAGATATTTTTATTTGTTTGTTAGTTTCATATAATCTCTGTTTCAGGATTGGAATTTTTCGCTACTGCATCTGTACAGTCTAAGAAATAGCTTATTCCTGTAAGATCAGTGTCTGTTTTTTCACTTGGTAAGTTTATGTAGTCTATACATGGATGGATAAATATAGATAACACCCCACCCCGCAGCCATGGCACAACATGTTCCTCAGATCCAGACAGTACAGATTCGGAATCGACAAACAACAAATCCAAGACTTCAGAAAGAGCACGCACTAGTGTCACTCAAAATTGCACTATGAAACCTAGGCCTTTTTCCCACTATTCTGAACTCTCAAACTTAGATGGGTCTTTTCTCTTATCTTAAAATTGCATTGTGATAGTCTTTTAAATCTGAGTGTCCTTCGTCCTGTCCAATTGTTCAACTTGTGTCGCCTCTCTGCCCTGTCTGCTTGCACCCTCCCTAGTGTCCTTCCCATGTGTTCTCCCCTTCCCTCCCTTTCCTCTTCTCTTCCCTCATTACCTACTCTATTGTGCTCTCTGTCTCTCCTATTTTCTCTAACAGCTTCTCTATCGACTATCCTGCTCTCCTCACTAAATCTGGTAGGAAGAAGTTTAAAAAGGACATCCTGGTCTCCAACCTAGGCCTCCCTATCACTGACATGTATACCTGTGCCTCCTACAGGCAAACTTTCACTAACATCCTCTTTGTCGTTCCCTTTCCAGACCTATGGAACCTACATATGGTCTTTGTGCTCTCTCCTTTCTATTCATCTCCCATTAATGGTGCACCCGGTGGGAGGTCCTCCCGGTCAACAAAACGAAATATGTAAGCTATAATTAGCAAGAAAAACATGTCACGTTCACCAAAGCATGTGATATGATCAATATCATAGTTAAATTCACCTGTGTCATCATCCAATCTCAAAGTAAATGCTGGACATGTCATGCAGACTTCCCCTTTGAGTGTTTTCTACTGAGAATGAATATATTCTCAGAATATTACTCTTCATAAAAGTTCCCTCAGGATGTTGTTGACAGGCCATTTGCCATGATCATGCCAAGTGATCGCATAGCATGACTACAGGCTTGAACTGTGCAGAGCTGTGTGTTTGTGCATGACACACTAGCTGTAGCATTGTCGCACCAGGGTTAGAACTGCATGTCCTTGTTTGCCACAATCACTATTCCCACAGTTTGTTGTGATGAAGTAGCCCCAATTATCACCGAAAACCGGGAGAACATGGCCTTTGCTTTGAAGTCTAATAACAGTTAACCAAGCAAGTGAAGGCTCTTAATGAAAACGCATAATACAGCAAGAGAAAATGGTAAATACTTGTGGATGTGAGGAATAGTGAAGAAAAGGACCCAGAGTTTATAGCCATGCCACAAGGCATCACAAGTACATGATGAAGAACACATATATACTCGGATGCAGAGATCCACCAACAGTGTTAAGGGACAGAGAGACCGGTACTCAGTTTATCCAGTGACACAAACAAGGACGTTAATGCTTTCAAGTGCATGGGTATCCTTAAAGAAAGGTGACGGAAATCAGAGAATCAGAAGAGCATTGCAAATAAAAATGTTGCAGTGAGATACCCCTTTGAAATCTGGGAGTGAAGAAGAGGAGCCATTCACAGAGCACTTTAAATATAGGAAGTGACGGACAGAGCGAATACAAAACAAGATGAAAAGAAGAAGTAACAAACTATTGTTCAGGAGCTGTGGCATTTGATGAAAGGAGCTGAAAGAAATTCCTATAGTGAATTGCATACTGTGGGCTGTTATATTATCACTCCAAAATTCTAGAACAATGGCACTGACCAAGCCAAGAGAACCAAAGATGCACTGCATTCTGGAAGTTCTCCTTCTTGCACTCCTAAGGCCTTGGTATTGGTGTTGTAGTTCTAAAACTCACAGTATTGCATTGCAAATTGTGGAGCTAGCACTCCACAAGCCAACACGTTTGGTGCTAGTAACCAAGAGATCCAAAGACACTTTGCACATTCACAGTGGTGTATCCAAAACCACAAAAGCCTTGATTAGTGATGCTGATAAACAACTAAAACCAAGGAAAAATCAGACCCGTAGTTCTTATACATTTTCTCACAAAATAACAACCCGAAGTAAATTCAAACCAGAATAGGTGCAACCGATTATTAATTGAAACTTGAAAATATCATTAATACTGCAATGTAGCACGAATAAGGGAAAGATAGAGAGTGCAGAATTGATGTTGGCAGTGTGGCTGAAGTACTCCCAGTAAATTAGAAAGAGATAGAGATCAGTCATAAGGGAAGGAAGAACCCTTTTTTTATTGTATTGTATGTCGTTTATTATGAATGTTTAATAAATGTACAACAACATTAAAAGAATAATGAAAAACACACAACCAGCATCTTAAAAAACAAGTAGGCAATGGTATAACCGTTTATGAGTGTGCTCAGGCCCTTATACTTAGAGTGTGGTGAGCCGCATCTCCAGTAATTTGGGTTGTACCCTAAACCTCCAGGGGTCGTGTAAGAGCTAGTTGATTGTACCAGTTGGCGATTAACTGATGATTCTCAATGTGTTTAACAAATTCCTATGTACAGAACATGATTTGCAAAAAGGAGAATTTATTCTAATCCAGGTTTGTTTTTCGTTAACAGGTGACATGTGTTTCGAAACTAAGTCGTCTTCAAGGCTTAGATACTGTCGCATTCCATTTAGGTTGTATTGGATAGTGGCAAGGTCGTAGCCGTTCCTTTCCTTTTCAAAGTCCTCAAAGTTGTTCTCTCCAAATCAATGGGATTAATCCCGGGCACCTCGCACGTGTGTGGCATGGGATTCTGCTGTACCTGCTGGAGTTTGCTTGCAGCCATTGCCAGCAGTCAATTCTACTGTCAACCTTTAATGTCAATCACTCTAATGTTGTTTGCATTACAATTTAACATGGACACAGTGATCCATGGTATAGTTTAATTGTATGCGCTTTTGTATTTAAACACTGAAATCAAATTTCAATTTTGAGTGCCTCCAAGTGTGGAAATGATAAAACACATTATTATAAAACAGTTTGTTTTCAGCCTATGAGTGTTGGGTTGTGTTGAGGCAACTTCTTCTGTACAACCCTGATCTCAATCGGGGTGGGTGGGGGGGCTAACACACCTGACAAGAAAGGGAATTCAAACCTCTCTTAAATGGAGATAATGTGAACAAAATGACACAGCTGAAATCTCAGCTGTGGTAGCAGGCTTACACAAAGGTACATTTAGCCAACACAGTTATCTACAGGAAATACATCCCACTGATGTACTGATGTACTGAAAAATGTATAACTTTATTGTGGTACACATATACATCTTTATCTGATCAAATAAGCACTTAGGACTAAGCAAACAGCATCAATTATACACAGTGGCCCTCATTACGAGTTTGGCGGTAACCATTCCGCTATTGGCGTCATGGCTGCCGCCGAAATCGCGTCGGGGTCCGGGTCCTCGGAATGAGGACTTACCGGGCCATTCCGAGTTCGGAAGGCCCGGTAATTCCTACCTCCAAGGAACCAGGCGTGCTTACCGTGTCACGCGAGGGGAACTCGTAATGCGGCGGTACGGGGTGAGCTACGCCGGCACCTTTTATAGCGCCATTCACTCCGTACCGCCAGGGTCGTAATGATGCCCAGTATATTATAAAACCAGTAAATGTCTTTGAGAACTATTCACACCCCAATACTTCTATGTGAACCCACTATCACAGGCACCAAGCATGAAAATAACCAAAGTAGGGAGAGCAAGTCAACCAGACAGCCTTATAAATCAGGAAAAATCTCCTAAGGCTTGCACACGTGTTTACACTCTCCTAAAGAAACAACTATCCCCAGTCTCATATGGTAGGTCCGGGTTCCAGCTGTTAGCATCAAACACATATAGGCATAGGGATAGAAAAAAAGAGAACCAGGCATTTTAAAGCATAGTGAGAAATAGTAAAGAAATCCCTAAGGGCAAGCTCAGCGCTACATATTCATTCTGTCCCTCTGGGACTTGCTAGTAAGGTAATCCAAATTCACATATCACAATTTAAAAATAGTGATAGAGGGTGGAACACAGTTCAAAGCCAGAGCCGACCGCTTCCAAAACAAACATTTTAGCAACATTTACATTTACAATTCACTTTACGAAAACATATTTCCACAGTGACCAATATTAACTATAGTGTGATACTGCATTCTCAATGGGAGAGGTGCAGAGCATTTAGACCTACATGTAAAGTCCTTAAGCTTTTGTATACACAGGAACATGTGCAGGAGCAAGTGATTACACCAATGGATGTTTATAATGTGCTCCTCCCCCATTATCGTTTTCTGTTTGGCAAGTGGCTTGTTTTGTCTTCCACTTTCTCAATTGTGCTTACATTTTAACTTTACCATGTATTTTTTTAAATCATCAAACCATTTATTTCTTGTTGGCGTTCTTTTGTCTATTTCTTCTATTCTATCTTGCTTTATATTGTCATCATTTCGCTCATTGTACCAACCCATTAATTAATGTGAAGCGCAAGTCAATAAAGAAACACATAAAAATACAAATACTTTAGGAGAGTTCAGGATAAGTTAAACGTTCCATAGTCAATCGAACAAGTCAATGGGCTGTCCATAGAAGTGAACAAGTAAAGAAAAGTTTCTTATGGTGGAGGATATGTCCATCGCATGCATAGGCTGTTCCAGCCAAATATTTAAGGGGACATACATTTTCCAGATAAATTCAGAGGTAATAAAATGAAAAATGTTTTAGATAATCTTGAATTACAATCAACATATGTGAGGTAAGAGGTTTAGACACATTTATAGTATATGCTCTTCAAAACAATATCATCCAACATTTGTAAGTAGGTGATCAAACAAAAAGTACATTTATTCAAGTGCATGTAATGCAGAATGTTCCAGCTCAACACGTTTTGGGACAGTGCAGACCCTCAGCGGGGGCACAACTTTCACATTTTTAAATGAAGAGCAAATAGAGAAACATGATAGAAAGTCATGTTCTTTGGAAGGAAATGTAAGTATTTGCTGTACAATTTAAAATAAATTAAGCTGCTGTGGTCATGCAAGTCAATTCATCTTTCAAAAGAAGACTTTATATATCTTTATAGTAGAGGCAAATATGCTCTAGACATTGGGGTGATTTGGCATTTTCTTTTAGTAATTATATTTCTTCTTCAAAAGAGAATGAGTAGATTCTGTAATGTCAAGCATAACGAATAGGTCCATTAATCAATTAGTAAATGGATGATACATAGATCTGACTAGACGAAACAGGACTTACCTCCCATAGGGAAACGAATGGGATTCTATGGGGTAGCACAGCTGTCCTAAAGGCATTTCCCATGTACAATCATAAGTAAAGGAAGCTCTAAAATAAGAAACAATTCATTCTAATTGAAACAGCCACGGTTTGCGTGAAGGCATCAAGATATACAATATATGTTATTTGAAATAAAGATATTATTTTGTGTTACTTAAATGGCCAGATCAAGCACCACAAGTAAAAAATCTACCAGACGGTCTACAGTGAACGCCATATCTTGTGTGTTAACTAACATGTAAGCTTTTTCTTTAAAGCATAATATAACATGCACTGTAATGACATCATGCGGATGTGAAAACAAAAAAGTGTTATGACGTAAAGATGGATAAATAAAGATGGTAAAAATAAGATATTTTTATTTGTTTGTTAGTTTCATATAATCTCTGTTTCAGGATTGGAATTTTTCGCTACTGCATCTGTACAGTCTAAGAAATAGCTTATTCCTGTAAGATCAGTGTCTGTTTTTTCACTTGGTAAGTTTATGTAGTCTATACATGGATGGATAAATATAGATAACACCCCACCCCGCAGCCATGGCACAACATGTTCCTCAGATCCAGACAGTACAGATTCGGAATCGACAAACAACAAATCCAAGACTTCAGAAAGAGCACGCACTACTGTCACTCAAAATTGCACTATGAAACCTAGGCCTTTTTCCCACTATTCTGAACTCTCAAACTTAGATGGGTCTTTTCTCTTATCTTAAAATTGCATTGTGATAGTCTTTTAAATCTGAGTGTCCTTCGTCCTGTCCAATTGTTCAACTTGTGTCGCCTCTCTGCCCTGTCTGCTTGCACCCTCCCTAGTGTCCTTCCCATGTGTTCTCCCCTTCCCTCCCTTTCCTCTTCTCTTCCCTCATTACCTACTCTATTGTGCTCTCTGTCTCTCCTATTTTCTCTAACAGCTTCTCTATCGACTATCCTGCTCTCCTCACTAAATCTGGTAGGAAGAAGTTTAAAAAGGACATCCTGGTCTCCAACCTAGGCCTCCCTATCACTGACATGTATACCTGTGCCTCCTACAGGCAAACTTTCACTAACATCCTCTTTGTCGTTCCCTCTCCAGACCTATGGAACCTACATATGGTCTTTGTGCTCTCTCCTTTCTATTCATCTCCCATTAATGGTGCACCCGGTGGGAGGTCCTCCCGGCCTCCTTCCACTCCGGTCATCATTAATGTTTATGTGAATGGCATTGTCTTGGTGCAAGGCCCACAGGCCAGCCTCCTCCTCTTCGATAGATGCTTCCCGCGCCTCATCAATTTCCTCCCTTCTCCTGCTGTCCCCTCTACAGCCTCCTCGGCTCCCCCTCCTGACTCCTCCTTGGCTACCTTACCCTCTCCTCTTTCCCTTTCTTCCCCCCACTAGCTTCTTCTACACCTCCACAGGGCGTACCTCTGATGTGTACCCCACACCGGGAGTCTTTCAAGGATGGCAACCTTCTCCATATTGCCACGCTTATCTCTCACTCAGCTGTCAAACACTCCTCTGACATATGCCGCCTTCTTGAGGAACATGACCTTGATGTCCTCGGTCTCACCGAAACTTGCTTCATGGCCAGCTCTGTCAAAAGCTTTGACACTCTCCTCCCTGATGGCTACAAGATCCTCTCTGCGCCCAGGTACAACCGCACTGGAGGGGGTGTAGCCCTGATCTTCCCCGAGTGTATTCCTGCCTCTGTCATTCCTACACAGTCCTACTCCTCCTTTGAGTGCCTCGTCTGCAGGCTCTCTATCTCTCCTAGCCACTCCCTTATTGTGGCTACTCTCTATCGGCCATCTGGTCAGACCTCCCCCTTCCTCCCTGAGTGAGCGGACATTTCCTCTTCCATCCTGGTCTCGACCACTCAACTCCTCCTGCTGGGAGACTTCAATATCCACCTGGATGCTTCCTGTCTCTCCTCAGGACTCTTTCGTAACCTCTGTGACTCTCTCTCACTCTCTATACTTCCCTCTGGTCCGACTCACTCTGCAGGGCACATTCTGGATGTTCTGATGTCCTCAGAACCCCCCCCCCTCTCTATCCCTCTGACCACTCCTCTCTCCTGGAGCGATCACTTTCTCCTTTCCTCCCAGCTCACCCTCTCTACCCCTCAGGCCAAGCTGACTCCATCACTGCCACCCACCTCGGTCATTCGACCCATGAAGCGCATGTCTGTTGAGGCTTTCGCCACCACTTTCCCCCTCCCTTCCCCCCTTTGGCTGACTCACACCCTGACACAGCCCTTTCTATGCTCTACTCTGCTATATCTGAGACTCTCGATGTTCTCGCCCCTATCATGATGATCTGTCTGAATGCCAAGGCCAAGTGCAACTCCTGGTATGACTCAGACCTTGTCACCCTTAAACACAAGTGCAGGATGGCTGAGAGGAATGGCATGCTTCATTTTCATCCTCTGACAAACTGGCCTGCCACCTTCTCCAAAGGCAATACCGGCTCTCTGTCCGCACCCATACAAGGCTGTGTCTCTGTGGCATCCAACAACTGAACTCTTTAAAATATGCAAGGAACTGGCCAATCCTGCCACAGTCTTTACCTCTCCTGTCCCTTCCCAGGACCTCTGCACGGCACTGGCTTCTCATTTCATCTCTAAAACTCAGGACATCCTGTCCTCTCTCTCCTCCTCTCCCCTTCCTTCTTTTACTGCTTGCTCTTCCTCTGGCCTTTTTTCGGCCTCCTCTCCTTCCCCCTTCTCAGCCTTTCCCCTTTTCTCCCCAAACAAGGTTTCTAGACAAGTCCGATCAATGAATATCTTGGCAAAACAGGTTCACCTTTTCCTCCAAAACTATCAACAACCACATTGACTCCCTGGCCCCTGCCCTGGCCGACTTCTGCAACCACGCTTTCGCCACTGGAGTATTCCCTTCCCCTCTGAAGCACTCCTTTGTGCATCCCCTTCTTAAGAAACCCTCCGCCGACCCATCCTGTCCAGCTAACTATCGCCCAATCTCCATTATTCCTTTCCTGGGCAAACTCTTGGAAAAGTTGGCCAACTCCCAGCTCAATCTTCACACTGAATCTGTTGGTTGTCTCCATGATCATCAGTCTGGCTTCAGAGCTGGCAGGAACATGGAAACTGCTCTCCTGAACATCCGTGAAGACCTGCTCTCCAACCTTGATTCCAACACCCGTTGTGTCCTCATCTTGCTTGATCTCTCTTCTGGCTTCGACATGGTCAACCATGACATCCTGCTAAACCATCTCCATGATAACCTGGGGATCACCGGTCAGGCCCTGGCGTGGCTGACTTATTTTCTCTCTGATCGACCCTCCCAGGTTCAACTTGGGTCCTTCCTCTCCTCTATCTCTATCTCTACCTGTGGTGACCCCAGGGGTCTAACCTCTCTCCCTGGTCTTTCTTCTTGCCTGCCGCATTGCCGTGCTCTGCCCCAACTTCCAGTGCAATGCAGATGACACTCAGCTCATTTTCAGGCTACCCTCAGCCACCTCCTCCCCCTCTCTCATTTCTGACTGTCCATCATCCAGGAGTGGTGTGCCACCAATGATGTCTGCCTTAATGCCAGTAAGACCGAGATTCTCCTCATCAGTACACCCACACCCTCCTTTCCTGTCACTCTCTGGCTAACCTCTCTTGGCCCTCTTCCTCCTCCCAACTGTGAGGCAAAAAACCTTGGGGTCATCTTCGACTCCGCACACTCCTTCTCTCCTCACATCCCCGACGTCTCTAAGAGGTCACACTACCAGCTGCACCTCCTTAGAGGTATTCTTCCTTTTCTGTCCTTCCCCCAGAAGCTCATTGTTGCCAGAGCTCTGGTTCTCTCTAGGCAGGGCTATTGCAACAGCCTTCTTCTAAATCTGCCTGCTTCCACCCTCCGCCCTCTGCAACTCATCTAGAACAGGACTCCAAGACTTGTATCTCTCCAGGACAAAAATCTATGCACTGGCTCCCAGTGGCTGCACGGATTAAGGTCAGAACCCTGTGCATTGTCCACAAGGCCTTCTGGGACCTTGGGCCTCAATACCTTCAACTCGATCTTCCTAAATATCTTCCTTCTCGAGCTCTTCGCGCTTCCACCTCCAACTCCCTTAGGGCCAGTCGCTTCTCCAAGCAACAAGTTGGTTATAGATCTCTTTCTTCAGCTGGGGCCTCCCTCTGGAACAGCCTTCCTGCCCCCTGAAGCTTGAGGAGGATCATCTCTGGTTCCGGAAGCACCTCACAACCTTTCTCTTTGCTTCCGCTTTCTCTCCTCCTCTCCCCTGTTGATTTCCTGGCTGAAACTGACACTGCACTGGCTATCTGGCCACCCTCTGATCTTGGGCCCATTCTCCTCCCCAGCCAGTTGCACACCTGCACTGCATTCCTTGCAACACCACACTTGGGGACTTTTTTCTGTATCCCTACAGTCCCTTTACCAGCACTTGACACTTGATACCTGCCCTTACCCTTTACCCTTGCCAGCTGCTGGCCGTACTTTACTTATTGTTATTTATTCTATTATCGCTTGTACCACACTTCCCCTTGCACTTTTCGCTTCCCCCTTCCTATGCACTTGCGCGATCTGAATGTCACCTGGCCTAGTAGGATTGTTGTCTGTCTTCCCTCTGTTCCCCCTCCCTTGCCTCATCGCGCCTTGAAATACTTCTGTATAGGCACGTTATAAAAGCCATTTCATATCATATCACATTATATACCACGATAGGATGCTCAAGAACTACACCAAGTACCTGATCACGAGTTTGGCTTTAACCCTTAAATCTGGCGATAGCGCTATTACCGCCAGATTTAAGCATCCGCCAAATCAGGACTTCGGCGGATTTTGCCCCAACTCTGAGCTGGGGGGAAATCCTCCGAAAATTTGCGCTGTTACCGCCGGCGGGAAATCCGCTTGTGATAAGAGCGTGAAAATTCCCCATTGAGCCCAATGGGGAATGGGGCATTCCCGAATGGGCTCAATGGGGAATGGGGATTAACATTACCGCCGAACTCGTGATCCGGCGGTATTAGCACCGGGGAGTTTGGTGGTAGGGCTAATACCACCGGCAGTAATACCGCTGGCATTATCGCCAAAGTCGTGATCAGGCCCCAAGTGTTTTTTAGGAATGGGAGGAAGTGACAAAGGTCCACAAAGGGACCTAGGAAGAGAAGTAAGGCATCCATCGACATGACAGAACTCCAGTAAAACTTAGTGGCTGATCCATCTAAGAGACAGTTTACACAACTCAAACTCACTCTATTACAAAATGGATTCAACATTGTCCCCACATATAGCTCAAATGTTTTTTTAAAACAAAGTGGAACAGTTTAAATGTACAAGAAAACTGAAAACTGAGGTTGAAAGCTTTCTTTGCCTACCAGAATTTTCAAACCACTGGTGATTCCATGGAGGAACCTGAATTCATTGAATTTGCACCATGCAGTACCTCCATTACACCTAGTCCTTATACCAATCTAGGCTTATTTCAAAACTGTGCTACATATGACACAAACATAGCAACTTCAGCCACAGAAAACTAGATATAATCAACTCTGTGTTTTCAGACACCACACTGACATTCAAGCCTTCAGCACAGAAGATTACGAAAGGGAGTGTGAGACACAATTCCACAATTCCTTGACAGGAACACATATGCCCCAATTGACACAGACCCCACACCAGAAATCTAAAACAACCTCAATATCATGCTTATGAAAACAGAAGAGGGAGGTTGGATTTCAGACAGAACATGATACTACCTTACAGCGCCATATCCCAGTACACCTATCTTTTATGCTCTACTCGAAATTCACAAACACGAATTATAACCACCGGGACGCCCCATAGTATAGTACCAGAAACAAACAGCATTCTGCTAACACTAGGGACATATCTTGACTCCTTTTTAAAACCACTTATCCAACGAACCGACACTTACATCAAAGATGCCACCCATTGTTTAACATCCTCAACACACTAAATATGAGCTGTAATTACATAGACATTACTGCAGATGTATGGAGTTTATATACCTCCAGACAGCATAACCACTTAGGCTGGTAAAATAGCTCAGAGGGTTGAGCGATCGCTGCTCGCATCTGAGCATGATCTGCAGCTTGCAGGTTCGAATCCCAGCAAAGCCAACTCAGCCTTTCATGCTTCCAAGGTTGATAAATGAGCACCAATTTTGGATGGGTGATATTGTATGTAAATATGTTCTCTCTAAAGCACTTTGGATTAAGGCTCTATATAACTAATACATCATTATCATAACAAAGGACAGGAAACAGTAGAATGGCTATTACTCATAGCGTGTGATCTGAAAGCATCCAAATAATTCCTTTTCCTGTCATTATTAGAGTTTAAATCACAAAATTCATATTTTTGATTAAAAAAAACAGTATTATATTTAGGGATGAGGGACATTCATGGGTGCCACCATGGCCCCAAGTTATGCCAACACATTTATGTAACAATTTGGAAGTGAGCACATAATGCAACACCAGATGTGGAAAAACTAGGTCAGATATTGGGGCAGATACATAGATGAAAGTTTCGGAATATGGACAGGGACAGAGGAAGAATTCACACTATTTACCACTTACTTGAACAACATTGACAAAATAATGCAATTTACCACTACACACACAGAGACTCTGTAGAATTTCTATACATCACAGTCAGACACATTGAGAGTGTGAAAATGATTGCACAAGATGAGGCAGACTGTGAACAACATCTAAGGGACATGGTAGATGGGGCAGGGGATACTAAGACACAGAGATTATGAGCTCACTTAACAAAGTAGGAAGTATCATCAGTGAAGCTATTCTGACACAAGAGAATGATGTTAAGACACAACCACCACTGATCTATGTCACAAAGTACTCAACGCAGAGCCCTAGAATCAAGAACATTCTGAACAAACACTGGCACTTTTTATCCCAAGACAGAACACTGGGTAAATTATACAAACATCCACCAGTATTGCCGACACAAGAAGCAGGAATATAAAAGGCATGCTGGTCAGGAGTGATAGCAACAGACCCCTCAAAAAATCTCAAAATGGCATCACCTTCCTATGTCTACAATGCATGAAGTGTAGCCTTGTAGAAAAAGGGCAATGTAGTATGTCATCCCTATGCTGGGAGAAAGATGTACTTCAAATGCTCTGGCACTTGCAATAGTAACAATATAATATACAATATTAAGTGCACTTAGGGCAAATACTATATGGGTCATTACGAGGTAGGAGGTAACCATGTCACAATTAGCGGAATGGCTACCCACTAACTGGGTACCGGGTTCCTTGAATGAGGAATTACCGGGCCATTCCGACCTTGGAGGGCCCAGTAATTCCTCATTCAAGGAACCCATCCCCATTCCCATTCGAGCCCCCATAGGGCTCAATGGGAATGGGGACCATGCTAACAACGGGCCCGTTGTTAGCATGCTGGGCTGCTCGCGGGACCCGCTAATGCCGACTGGTAAACCAGGCGTCCTTAGCAGGTCCCGCGAGTAGACCTCGTAATGAGGCGGTAAGGGGTTGACGTCTCCGGCACCTTTACCGGCGCCGTTAACCCCTTACCGCCAGGGTCGGAATGACCCCCTATGTCCGACATTCAACGTGAAAAAAGAAAGTCCTGTGGAACGAACACTGCTCAAACTTAGGTACATGAAATATAAGATATCCCGTCACCTGGTGCTTTCAAGAAGCCAAACATCAAGTCTCGCAAATGAGATTTCAAATGACTGAAGTAGGTGAGAAAAGACAAGGGGGATGTAACATCTCAAAACTTTTAGATCAAAGTGAAACCTATTGGGTAGACCATTTGAACTCCTTGCACCAAAGCGGGACGCACGAGGAAAGCAAATTGGCATGATTCATAGAAAGGGGTCATGTACACAATTTGAGAGACTACTGTGTGTATATATTTGGGCACCAAATCATGTAACGATGTGATAATACAGAAAACTATGAATATCTTCTCAATGACAGGAATGTGCAAAAACTGCTGGGATTAGCAAAACAAGCATGAACATGGGTTGTGAAATTATAGGGTCAAAGAATTAAAATTATCTCAGAACTGCAAAGTGTACTGAAACTGACACTTAAAATTAACACTATCCATATTGTTTTGGAACTTCAATTTGTAATGTACACCAAAATCAAACAAGTCAGACCACTGAAAAATCACAGAGAAAATCATTTTTTGCACACTTATCAAGATTGACTAACTCTAACAGTGACCTTTTAAACGAATGTGAAACTGACACTGCGTGAAACTGACACTGACACATGTCATTGAGTTATGGCAATACATGATGGTAAATAACTTAAAATGAATGCCATCTGAATTGTATTGGAACTTCTATGTGTAGTGTATACTAAAATGTAACCGGTCAGACCACTGAAAAATCATCTAGAAAACTATATGAAGATTTTATGTACACTTACCAAGATTCAGTAACTCTAACTGTGACCAATTTGAAACTAGTGTGAATCCACTCAACTTTGAAACTCAATGAGACATATTAGCCTGTATTAATGAATTAATGTATGAGATCACATGTTGGAAGAATCATATTAGATTGACTGTATTAGCCTGTATTAAGTGAATCAATGCATGAGTTTACGTCTTGGAACCATCATATGAGGATGACCACACATGAGTACAGCCAAACCCAATTTTGGAAAGTTACACTCAAGTATAGAAAGGAGATAACAGAACAAATGCTCATTGTGAACCTCAACATGAGATATCACACAATATTGGCTAATCCATGCAAACGATCATATGTTGGAAGCATCACAAGGGAACTACAACACACCAGTGTTGCATATAACCATTATGACATTAATGTGCATTCATGTCTTTATACACCTCAGAGATATTATGCAATGTCAGCATACTTATAAATATTACATATTTGCATAAGCATAGAAGAACTACTACACACCGGTTTGGTCACCAACCATCTTGTGGTCAGTGTTAACTAATTCAATTGTGAACCTTAATGAGGTAATATGCCCTGAGATGGAGCCCCCCCTGTAGCTAACGGCCCGCCACCCAAGTTAAGAGCCCGGGAGAAGTGAGGGTCCCTTAAGGAAGGTGGTGGGCTGTTATCTACAGAGTGGGCCCATCCACTGAGCCACCGAGTCACTGAGGGGGATATCGCCATTAGCACCTGTGTAGTGCGCTACACAGGTGCGAAATGTTTTTTTAAAAAAAGTGTTTTCTTTCCTTGAACAGAATGCCTTGCAGCGTCCCATTATCTGAGAGAAAATACTATGCCAACATAGATGCCAGGGAATTGGAAGGCGGGGCTCCATACAGATGCCCTCTTCCATTTGCATGATGGCCACACAGGGAAAGGAGCTGCAGTGGTGGATACCCGCCGCCGCAATCAGGTAAGTTGGATGATGAGGGAGAGGGAACAAAATAAATAGGGTTGGCAGGGGAAGATGGCTGGCAGATGAGCCAAAAATCAGGTGGCTAGGAACACCGGCTTTCACTGGTGCTGTCAGCCCATGGTCCTAGCCACGTGATTGGCTGACTCCCCCACCCAGGGTACTAATGTGAGATATCAAGCCAAAACAAAAGAGGTGATTGCTGGAAGGTTTAGAATTAATACTAACCTCTGGCATTGCTCTGAGAAACCCTCCAGACTAACGTTCTTCACCTGCCAATCCATTACAAAAGGGGAAAGACCATATGCAAATCAAGCTTGGTCCCACCCAGTCCAAACCAAACTGCTTGTTCACCTCCCTTCTGTACGAGACCCCAAGAATGTTTCAGCCTTGTTGGGCCTCATTAGTGAGGAGCAGCTTTGGTCTTTAAGCCAAATCAGCAATCCTATGTATGAATACATGTAAATTATCATAAAAGAAGTACAACACACTAATATGATGTACAACAATGAATACATGTATATCTACTTACATTTGAAAATCGAGTGCTCATTTTCAATGTGTAAATTTAAAACATACAACGGAATCAGCAATATTTATTAAGACGGCAGGCTGCAGCCAAACTTCCCATAACTGCCAGTGCCCGCCAATGGGCATTTACAGGTTCATTATGTGGGCGCCGGAACAGAAAGCTCCCCATTCCTATTTGAGCCCCATTGGGCTCAAATAGGAATGGGGAGGTTGGATGCACCAGCACCATTATAAACGGTGCCGGTGCATCCAAAATGCTGTTCTCGTGGGTGCCGCTCTGCCCGCCAGGTCCAACCCATGTGGTGCCGGCCTCCTCTATTGCTGGTTTTTCCCTTTGTTCCTCACTCGTATCTTTTTGCCTTTCAAAGTTCAATTTAGCCGTTAGCTACTTTTCATTCAACACAGTTTGGTTTCTTATCGATTCTCCCCTCGACTCACTGGCTATGATTAACATTTGCCTTTCTTTATCCTTGGAGTCAAGGTTAGTACCACTGAGACAAGTCACTTTCCCCGGCTTGGTTATCAGTGGAGGAGGGTCTTGCGTACCATAGATTTCTTCTGCAACACACGCTGGCTATTGTTGGTAGTCTTATGTTTCCATCTGCAGAGGTTTCACCGGCCTTGATCAGAAAGGGCAAGGTTACTTCTCTACTTGTCAACCTCTCGGTATTTCGCTTCTTTGCCTCCTCTTGAACTGCCTTGATGAGTTAGCTCTCACATCGTGCAGTCTGCCTTGCTCGTCTTGTGCTCTTGTGCTCCACCTTTTATCCCTGTGGGGAAGGGAAAGGGCCTCAGGAGTGTGTTATTCTGGTCATATGCCTGACTTTGCCTGACCCTTGTATTGGGACATGTGAGGTAAACGGCTCTGGTGTTTGTTGTCTTCTGTGTTGTGCAAAAGTGTTGGTGTTGGGAAAAGCGGGGTAGTGTTTTGGAATATCCTAATGTGGTAGGATGGGGAGGAAGAGGTGTTGTATGTGATTACAGTTCTCTTGCTAGGGGTTTGGGTAAGTTCGGAAGGGTGAGATTTGTAGGGTGTGTGGAACAAACTGGAATGACTAGGATTATTGGGGGAAAATAAACAGGGGAATTTGTGAGAGCGATAATCAGAGGGACGGTACGATTTTGTCAAGCTGGAAAGAATAATCAAGGGGATTGAAGAAGAATGACTGGGAGTATGCATGTAGGAAACAGGGAAACAGGGATTCTGGGATATGTGGTTTCTAAGTGCAACAGGGTGTCTAATGGATCCACCAGATGTGGAAGGGATGGAGGATTCAAGAAACGGAGATTCATTGGGTGGGAGGGAGGTCGAGTTGATACAGTCCACAAACGCCTTGAGGACCTCGTCTTTCTTCCGTATAGTATCGCGTCTCACCTGTGACATTCCCTTGAGCATAACCCGGGGGTCCCCTAGGCAGGTGATCCTCCCTCACTCGTCCACCCCCAGGGTTGGGATCTGAGAGTGCCAGCCCTTCCCTGGCCACCAGAATAAGGGATTCCCAAAGTCTACTTGGGATAATACCCTCAGGTTTCTCGCAGTACACAAGCAAACCCTATTTATATGATCAAATATGGCTGAAAGATCAATGCTTGCAGTATATATGTCAGGATTTTCTCTGTGCAACACCTGCTTCTGTAAGCATACAAGTAATCATTCAATTGACATCCCACATTCCAAATTGTTCATGGGCGAATCTGCCCAAGGCAGTGTCCCAGCAGCTAAGTAGCTCTTTTAAAATAATTGAAGCTATTCAAGTGTCTTTTTAAAATTGGGACCACTATTGCTTCAGATCAAGACCTAGGTAGCATTTGGCTACAAATGATTTGCTTAAACAATTCAGTAAGTATCCTTGTCCATAGGTTGAGGGATGTATTTAGGACCATGAGCCTCATTAGGAGCTTGCCGGTCTGGATACAACGGTACCAGTAAGCATGCCAGTACCATTGTATCCGGACCAGCAAACTCTGAGTTGTGCTTGTGGGTGCCTTTCATTCCAACAGGTCTGACCTGGCGGGATGAAAGGCACCCGCGAGCAAAGCATGTCGGATGCACCAGCACCGTTATAAGCGGTGACGGTGCATTTGACCTCCCCTTATGGGGCTCAATGGGAATGGGGAAGAATCTTTTCTGGTGCCCAGGAATGGGCAAATACCGGCTCCGACAAAGCCGTAATGACCCAGTAATTGCCCATTTCTGGGCGCCGTAAAAATTGAATACCGACGGCAGCTGTGTTTGTATTACAGCAACGGCTACCGCCAGCCTCGTAATGAGGCCCCATGTTTTAGAGCCCATCAGGTCCCGGCCGCTCAAGAATATTTTGCTTGAATCATTAATTCCTTTACATCTTCATCCTCATCCATAAGATACCACTGCCTCTGCCTGACTGGATCGGATGGTAAAAATGTATATCTTTGGATTTGGAATATATTTGGGAGAAGTGTAAATACCAGGTATGTTATTCTATAGGGTATTTAACCAGAACTGATTAATTGTCTCTTTGCCCATTATGCAACAAATGTCTTGCTCTCACCTCTGACTGAGGCTTTCTAAACTATGTTGGCTATCATATTCATTCATTAGGGGGCGGCTGGGGAACAGGGCTGAAGAATAACAAAAACGGTCCAACTAGGCCTTGTGACATTCAGTAATAAGAAGTACAAAACAGAACAGAAGAATAACAAAACAAATAACAACATGGTCCAACTAGTCCATGAGACACTTGGATCTTGCAATTTCAGTAACAATACGTGCAAGGGAGTGAAGGAGGTGGCTTAAGTGCGGTGCTGTTTATTTATTTATTATTTATTTATTGTAGCATTTATAGCAGTGTTACGTCCATATTGTCAAGTTAAAGGAAGGATGCTTTGGCAGAGGCATGCCCCATGGTAATATGCAGGTAAAATAGGTAAAATGCAACATTAGGATGGGAGCACAAAATCAGGATAGCCTCACCTCATGGTATGGGGGGCTACATCGACTAGGGAGGTTCAAATAGGTTGTACTGCGCAGGGCTGAGAGTGTCAATCCAGTGGTTACAGGTAGGTTAAGTGCAACATACAGCACAGAGCTGAGAATGTCAATCTATTATTTTTTTTGTCAATTTATTTACAATACAATCAAGAAAACACCAACGCAAAATACAATTACCTTATATACAAAATCACAGAAATCAGTAAAAAATAGCAAAATTCAGGACCCAAACCCGCCCAACCCCCAGTTCACATCTCGTTACCTACAAGATAATTTCAACACAATTCCCAAAAAGTTCCCCAAATCTGTGAAACAAACCCATTTTGCCTTGTTTTCTATACAGTCGTTCCTCCAAAGCAGCCAAATTCCCCATTTCAGTCAGCCACAGCTTTTTGTCTAGTGTAGCAATCGACTTCCAATTTCTCAGAATAATCATTTTACCCATTGCCGCTCCTCTGAAGAACCATCTTTTCTGGCACTGAGTAAGATCTTCCAAAATGGAATCATTCCCTAGAATTAACGTCTCAAAATTAAAATCAATATTCACATCCAAGATTCTATCACAAATTCCACCAATATCATTCCAAAACCCACAGACCTTCACACAGTCCCACATCATATGTTCCATAGTACCATCCTCCTGAACGCATGCCCAACATTCTGGACCATCTTTCAAACCTCTCCTCCACAGTTTTCCGGGGTCCAAAACACCCTATTCAAGATCTTAATTTGTCTTGCTCGTTCAGTCAGTCCCAAGGAACACAATTAGACATTCTCACACATCCGTTTCCAACTTTGCTCAGTAATGTCCGCCTCAATTCTCCGACCCCATTCTATTCTTAGGCCATCATTCTTTTTATAGGTATGAACAATCTGCCTGTACACCCGGCTCGTCAAACCGCCCTCATTCACCATTGAATTCCTCATCAGAAATTCCAGGTTTAGACCATTCTGAAAATCAATTATACCAATTGCTAACTTCAATTTCCTGTAATCCGATAATCTGAATCCATCAATACTGAACTCTCTTTGCAATTCTCGTGCACTTTTCCACACACCATCACTGAAGAGATCAGCAATCCATTTGACACCCCCTAAAAACCATTCAGGCCAGAATAAAGATTTGCCATTCAATTTAATAGACGGATTCATCCAAAGAGACGCATTGGGATCCCTGTGTGTGTTCACACCCAATAAGTCATTCAAGTTCTTCCAGGAATCTCTCAGTGATGTAGTCAATATATCCTTTACTCCCTTCGATACAGTGGTTAATAATGCCCTAGGGGAAAATGGACCATTTGCACTTGCCTCCGCCGCAGCCCATACACTAGGACTCATTACCATGAAATCCACCAAAAAAGCGCAACTGAAGGCCAGATGATAGGCCCTTAAGTTTGGTACACCTAAACCACCCTTCTCAAAAGGCAATTGTAATTTCCACAAACTCAATCTTGCTGGTTTATTGTCCCACAAGAAACCTTGCATAAGCCTGTCCAATTCTTTCCAATAAGATTCATCAACATTCAAAGTGATCATACTTAAAATATAGTTAATTTTAGGGGCCAACATCATTTTTTATGCGTTCACCTTCCCCCAAAGCGAGAGCTTCAGTAACCCCCATTGTTCTAAATCAGATTTAAAGGCCACAGCAATCACATTCATGTTCACTCTTACCATGTCACAAATCTTCAGAGTGATCCAAATCCCCAAATACAACATCTTATCTCGACACCAACGAAACCCTAGATCAGTGACAAATTTTCTGTTACATCCAGGAACCAGCGGCAAGTAATAGACCTTCCAACCTATTAGCCATGATCTTAGCCAAGATTTTGTTGTCCGTGTTAATCATACTAATCGGTCGATAACTTCCAGGAAGCGTCTCATCCTTGCCCTTCTTCGGAAAAACAGATATCATAGCGTGTCTAGTCGAAGTCGGCAGTATACCCTCAGCCAGAGAAGACACATACATATCCTTAAGAAGATTCAGGGCTGAATCCGGCAAGATCTTGTAGAATTCTACCAGGAGGCCATCAGGCCCCGGCGATTTCCCCACATTTAGTTTGCTAATAGCCTCCTTAATCTCATCTAACGTCAGATCCTCCTCCAATAACTGTGAGTTACATTCCGGAACAATAGCAAGATTCACACTCTCCAGAAAGTAAATATTCCCGGCAGGCGCAATAATTTCACTCTTATATAAGTGCATGTAATAATCTCGAAAAACATTGTTAATTTCCTTCGGCATAAAAGTGATTTGGCCATCCATATCTTGAATAGATGCAATTGATCTTTCAGCCTCCCTCATTTTCAATCTATACGCCAACCATTTATCACACTTCTCACCCTTCCCAAAATATGCACATTGCACGTTACAATATATTCTTTCTGTCTTCTCCTCAATTATGGCATTAAGTTCCCTTTTCAGCACCCTCAACTCAGAATTAGTATCCCTGTCAGAAGGGTCAGCCATAACTGTTTTGGATAAAGCATCAACCCTAATTTAAAGTTCCTTCTGTCTATTTGCAGTTTTCTTTCTCAATCCGCACGTCAAATTAATCAGATAACCCCTCATAGTGCATTTTAAAGCTTCACACACAACATCCGGCCGGACATCACCAGTATGATTTACTAAAACAAAAAAATCAATTTCTGCCTTCAACTTATCAACCTCCTTTTCCATCTTTAAATACGCAGTATCTATTCTCCACGTATACGTTCTCCGCACAGAATTTCCCAAGTCAATGTTCATCCTCACGTGAGCATGGTCCGTCAATAAGATCTGGCCAATCTCCCCTGACATAAAATTCTTGGTCATCAGACCAGCTGTCAACAACATGTCTAATCTGGAGTAAACCGAATGTGCATCTGAGTAAAAACTGTACTCTCTAGTATGCGGATGTTGCAACCTCCAACAATCTCACAAAGCGTGTTTCTCTAATAACTTTTTAAGAGAATCAAAGTGACGGTCACTATGTCTATAATTACACGGCACACTCCTATCTAAATCCTTGTCCAAGACAGTATTAAAGTCACCACCCAGAATGATGTTATCCGAACCCAAATCCTGAAGCGTTTGAGCCACCTTTCTAAAGAACCAACCATCATCCACTGAAGGGGCATAAACATTACAAACCGTCACAAGAAAACCCTGAATATTGACCAGCAGAGCCACCAGCCTGCCCTCACCATCTGACACTACGCGTATAACCTTCAATGAAGAATTCCTCCTGATCAAAATTGCCACTCCCCGTGACCGAGTGAAAAAACATGAGCTATAAACCCTACCAACCCAACCTTTCTTCAGGCTATCAACCTCTTCTTTAAGCAAGTGAGTCTCCTGAATAAAACAAATGTCACAATTCAGCCCCTTCATATGATTCATAATCTTCAGCCTTTTCTTAGAATTATTTAGTCCATTTACATTCCACGTTAGAACTCGTAAATCACCAGCCATTTTCACAGTCCCCTTGTCAATGCCAAAATCATCCAAAACAAAATCCTCCACTACAGTAGGAAATCTCAACAGGCAACCATGAAATGTGAACAAACACCCCCCCTCTGAAATAGAAGCAAGTTTATTTATTTATTTATGTATTTATTTATTTATTTATTTATTAAATTTATATAGCGCGCAGGCAGCCCAGGGGCATTGTGGCACTGTTACTTGCAAGGAAGACTTAGTTACAATGTGTGCAGGTTGTGCCTTGGGTTACAGTGAGGCAGTGACCTGTGATCAGATATACCACATAATATATCATTCAGTACAATTATGAGGGCTAGGCCATGTAATTGTTAGATGAACAGGGTTGTTTTCAGGGTTTTCCGAAAGGCGGTCAGTGAGGGTTCAGAGCGCAGGGAGCTAGGGAGGGTATTCCAGTGTACGGCAGCGAGGTACGGGAAACTGGAGCCCCCTGCTCTGGTCCTTTTTACCCTGGGTACTGAGAGCATGCTGGCATAGGGTGATCTAGTGGGTCTTGTGGAGGAGACCAGGTGGATCCTCTGGGAAAGGTATATTGGGGCGGCAAGATGGACACATTTGTGGGTGATGCTTAGAGCCTTGAATAAGATCCTCTCCTTTATGGGGAGCCAGTGGGAAGCTTTTCTGGCAGCGGTGATGTGTTCTCTCTTGGCAATGCCCTTGTGCAGCGCGTAGGGCATTGTTCTGTATTACTTGTAGCTTCTCAAGATTTTTGTTGGAGGTCCCAAGGAAAAGAATATTGCAGTAATCAAGTCGCGAGCCGGTTATGGCCCTGGCTATGTTAGTGCAAGTGTCTTTTGACAGATAAGGTCTGATTGCGTTAAGGAGTTTTGCATGGTAAGCGGCCGAGGAGGCAATGGCGTTTACTTGTCTGGTCATGGATAGATTGGAGTCTAAGTAGACGCCTAGTGTTTTTACCGTGTCAAGTACTGGGATCATGATTGAGTCAATGGTGAAATGGCTGAACTGAGCGTCAAGTTTCTTGATGGTGTCAGGGGAGCCTACGAGTAGGAGCTCAGTTTTGTCGGAGTTAAGGCAGAGGCCGTTGATAGCCATCCACATTTGAATTGTGTTGTAGATGTTGTTGAGGGTAGCAGAGTCCGTGTCATAGTCGCCTGTCAGAGTGAGAAGGATCTGTGTGTCGTCGGCGTAGTTGGTGTAAGAGATGCCCATGGCGTCAAGGATGAGGAAGAGGGGGCGGGTGAAGATGTTGTAGAGGGTGGGGGAGAGGCAGGAGCCTTGGGGCACCCCACATAGCATGATAGAGGGTGATGCAGTGGCTAGGTCAGAGAAGACCTGCATGGTCCTGCCTTGGAGGAAGGAGGTGATCCATGTAATGGCTTCTTGAGAGAAGTTGGCTGTGGAGGAGAGGTGGTGGCAGAGGATGTCGTGGTCTACAAGATCAAAAGCTGCCGACAGATCCAGGAGAAGGAGCAAGACAGGTTTGCCTTGGTCCCTTGCGTCGTCCATTTGGTTTTTTAGGTCGAGTAGGGCGGTCTCTGTCCCATGCCTAGGGCGAAAGCCGGATTGTCTCAGTCCAAGGAGGTTCTGTTCTTCGAGGAAGTGCTGGACCTGCAGGTAGGCTGCTTTGTCTAGAATCTTGAGGAGGAAGGGACAGTGGTGATGGGGCGGTAGTTATTAGGGGAGGTGGGGTCAAGTGTGGGTTTCTTTATGAGGGGTCGGACCCATGCTTCCTTTAGGCAGGCGGGGACTCTCCCTGTGGTGAAGGAGGCATTGACGAAGGCTGTTAGAAAAGGGGCCAAGGTGTCTGCGCAGTCTTTGATGATGGAGACAGGACAGGGGTCGCCTTTGCAATTGGAGGGTTTTATGTTTTTCATAATGTTGATCATGTTGTTTTCTTGGATGGTTTTAAACGAGAAGGTGGGTGGGGCCTCAGTGGGTGATGGGGGCAGTGGTGGTGGGGAGGGTATAGTGTGGGTGGAGAGTGTTAGTTTGGTGTTCAAGATTTTGGCTTGGAGAGAGCTGATCTTATTGCGCATGGCTGTTTGGATGTTGTCACACCATTCTTTGTCCTTAGTGAGGTTTTGGGGGGTGGGTGTGGGGTTCTCAAGTTCCCTGAAAATGGCAAACATTTCCTTGGTGTTCAACTTGGCCTTAGTAATTCTCTCTTCGGAGGATTTAGCTTTGGCTTTAATGATGGCTTTCTTGTAATTAATTGCAAGGGATTTGAAGTTGAGTTTGTCTTTCTCATCCCGTGATGTTTGCCAAAGAGCTAATGCTGCCCGTTTGTCGGAGCGTAGTTTTAGAAGGTCTTGGGTGAACCACGCATTAGCGTGTCTAGTGGGTTTGGTTTTCCGAAGTTTAAGTGGGGCGATGGTATTGATTACTGCTGTGATGGCCGTATCATAATTTTTTGCCAGAGTTTCCGGGTCGTTGGAGAATGGGGCTGTGAAGGCAGGTCCCTGTAAGAAGGGTAGGAGTCTTTCTTTGGTCAGTTGACGGGCACCCCTTGTAAGGGCAGGAGGCAAGGGAGGAGGGGGGTGGGATGTGGTTGTAGTGGTGGGGATGTTAAAGGTGATGGTGTGGTGGTCGGACCATGGGGTGGGGGTGTTGCCCGTGACTGTGATGGGGCAATTGTGGTGGGCGATCCAGTCTAGTGATCTGCCTAGGGCGTGTGTGCGGTTGTTGATGGTGTTGACGAATCCTAGGGTGGCTAGAGCTGTGTCAAGTGCTTTGGCTGTAGGGTCTTTGGCGTCATTCAGGCCAAGGTTGATGTCTCCAAGAAGAATGGCTTTGGATGACTTTTTGAGGTTGTCCGCCAGGAGGTGGGTGATGGAGGCCTGGAAGTCTACTAGGGGGCCTGGTGGTCGATAGATGAGGTGTAGGGTGATGGTGCATTGGTGCGAGATGGTGAGTTTTAGTTGAAGGTAGTCGCTGTTATTGTTGATAGTTTTGTCAGCCTTTCTGATGGTGATTGAGTCTTTGGCTATGAGTGCGACACCGCCTCCAGTGGTCATGCGATTTTGTCTTGTGATGGCATAGCCAGGTGGGAGAGCGAGGGATAGGGCGGGGCCTGAGGCTTCATGTAGCCAAGTTTCGGTGACCATTAGAAGATCTAGATCTAGGGTGGTAATAAGGTCGTGGATGTCTAGTGCATGCGCATTGATGGAGCGGGCATTGATGAGGGCACATTTGAGGTGCGGTTCAGGGGTGACATTGATGGTCGAGGGTGGCATATCCGAACCGTTGGGAGGCATGTTTTCTGGGGTCATAGACACAGATAAATTGGCATATGCATCAAGTTAGCAACAGCAGATAAATATAGTACACTAGAAATAACATACTAAGTAGTCCAGTGTCCTGGACACCCCTCCTATAAGCCTATAAACACCACCATGAAGAACAAAACCCCCAACATTTTCTATCAAGTCAAACATCAACCCATGTATAAGCAATGCCGCCAAGACACTCATCTCGATAGTTTCACTCATTAAACAAACTCCCATCTCACATCAATAATCACACCTCTACCATCAAGCATTGCACATCAAGCACCACCATATAAATTCCCTTGAGAAACTGTAAAAGCATGTCCATGCATCTTGACAAAAAATAACTCCCATCACTCCCAATGAACATAACAACTATCACCCATATCAATTAAACATGCATAGGTAAGTATTAACAACGTATATAATCCTACCCACCCATGCTTGACTTGGTAGATAATTCACCACTCCAAAATAAAGGTAAAGGAACCCCTCAGTGAAAGAATGAACAAATCAGCCAATTGAGAATGCCACAACACAAATGACTATACAACAATACATTCTAAACACGTTAGGACCACTCCCAATTCCCAATCAACATAGTCAAATTTATATAGGTATGAAGATCAAGGACATGTCTGTGTAATAGTAATCAAATTTAGAAAATTGGTAATCTAAAGGTGCAACCATAAAAATTGAAGTAGATAAACATGTTCAAAAATATGAGTCCCCTTCAGAATCCCCCCAAGCATCACAATGAGAGTGGCGTGCAGATCCGAATACAGTAGTTAGCACCCAGAATGGAAGCTTGACATTATCCAGCCTGAGTGCTCACAACTGGACATTTAACAATACACATGTTACCATCCCCCCTGATCCTGGAAAGTCATATCCAAATAAACCCAGGCCCACCCAGAACACTATCACATTCATTAGCCCCCAAGCGAAGATTTATCAATTGGGAATACAAGACCAGGCCATTTGTCAATAAAATAGCGACCACTAACTTACACTGCCCCCACACTAAAATGTCCACCGAGACATAGACCCGGAAAGAATCAATAAATGAGTGGAAGATAAGGCACAAGTAAAACAACAGAGTGATTAAGTCAAGATGGGGAGGCATATACTCTCTCCACGAACCCAAAAAGAAATATCCCAAAATCCTAATGCTATCACGCTCATCAATAATACATTCAATACATACCACCTAGCCAAATAGTCTAGAACTCCCAATTGTAACATAAGGGCAGTTTCCTAATATGCAGACATATGTTCCAACCATGAATTGCCTAATTAATATAATATAATTCATTATGTATAAGGAAACAATCCCCATCATTCATCCCCCAACATATTGAACCATCAACCCCATCATCAGAGGCTGTGTTGTTGTTGTTGGTTCCAAGGCCCAATTACTCAGCCCCTAATGAGCTCATTATGTAATCCACACTGACAGACAGCTCCAATTAATATCCTGTGCAGACCCACCCATTGAACTACTCAACTGAAACAACAATAATAATGTTATTGAAATGTCACTGCTGACATACATGTATAGCACAGTGCAAGGCCGGCACCAGATGTGAATCACGGCAGGCCTAAATAAGGTACAGGTAAGATAGGGCACTACAAGTCACACCGGGCCACCATCCCTGAACAGGCTCCGTTATAAGACAAAAAGACACTATCCGTGATCAATGAGTGTTTCTGGAACCATACACTTCCTCCAATCTTGTTAGACCGGTACATTCGAATCACTCTCCTAAGCACTTGGCACGGCACTGAAAAGTCGGTTTGGTGCTTGTCATTTTGCCCCTCGATTCCACATGACCCTATAGCAATCAAAAAAGTTAAAGGAGTCCGACATCCTAATCCAATCCATTGAATGTTGCGAAGACCAAGGGCACGTGAAGTTGAAGTAAGCAAAAGATTGTAGATGGAATGCGTGCAGATTCGTGAGCCCATGATGCTTAATCCACCATATCCAGAAAACAACCCATGTAGCACTTGTCCCCTCCCAATACACTGGCATCCGGTGTGCGACCCCGAAGCTGCCCAAAAAAATAAAAATAAAATAAAATAAAATAAAAAAAACACACTGCAATCGGCCATCAAAGCTGTGAGGACCTACTGCCATTTCCAATCCTTCGTCGCAGAACCAGTCATGTATTATCCTCACACCAGTTAGATTCTCCAGCATATCGCAGTTTCCTTCTTTCCAGTGTTGACATTGCTGATACCCACCTCAACGGAGACGGTGCCCTGGAAGCGTAATGCGGAAAAATGCACTGAAGTTTCCTACGTGAGGCACGTTGCAAGGTGCTTTACTCGGAACCGCAGGCCACAATACGGAACAATGAAAGCGGAGACACGAGAGTGAGTAATCATTTAAAATGTATAGAGTTCCAAACCATCAATGGTGTAGAGGCGGCAGCGCCATTTTGAATAATGTAATCTAACTAGAAAAAATAAATGCATTCTGACGCACTTTAGAAATACGAATTCAAGCAGTTTTAAGCACGCACATTTCACCCTCATAGGCTCCAACCATGACAAAGCCTCACTGGGGTCTGAAGTGGACCTCTCGCCTTCAGGCAGGACCAAAGTGAGCAAGTTTGCTCTGTTAAGCACCGCTTTGACGCCCACCATCCTTGCCAAATCCTTAGCCTCTTTAAACGACTTTCTAATCAATAGTGTCTCCTTTGGATAGTCTGGATAAACAAATATCTGATGGCCCCTGAAATATGTATTCCCTTTCCTCCTTGCTGCTCCCAGAATAGCTTCCTTTGTCCTGGTGTTCATCAGG
Organism: Ambystoma mexicanum; assembly: GCF_040938575.1. Taxonomy (NCBI): domain Eukaryota; kingdom Metazoa; phylum Chordata; class Amphibia; order Caudata; family Ambystomatidae; genus Ambystoma; species Ambystoma mexicanum. The sequence goes on along the minus strand of NC_090930.1, from coordinate 234,546,101 downwards.
GTAACCAGAATTTGCCTTGCCTTTGGACCAGCATTTTTCCCCAATCTGTACACATTGTCCACATCACCAGGAGTTATTTGATCACAGCCATAGCCAACTTTCAGCACATCCAACACCAGCTGCAGCAAATCTTCATTAGGATTTTCTTCCAATCCAACAAGTCTCAGATTCTTATTCCTGATCCTCAAGTCCAATTCCAGTCCTTTTTCTCTACCTTTCTGTATATCCTCCCTTAGGGTATTGTAGGCTCTGAAGCTCCCGGCAATTTCTGAGGACATTGAATTAGATCCATTTTCCAAGACTGCCATCCATTGAAGTCTTGACATCGCCCACATCTTGGACCACTTTCCCCAAGTCCTGAGCCATTTTGAGCAACAGAGAATAGATGTCCTGAGTGCTTGGTACTTCACTCATCTCAGATGTTGACTTAGATTTCTTTGGTATGGGGTTATCGGCAACTTCAATCTTTTTCTTGGTGTTCATAATCTAATATAATCAGTAGCAGGAGGGGGCCAGGAGCTACAGGATTATGCTGCTGCCTCTGCTGCCTGCATTCTGGAATTGAGAATGTCAATCTGGAAGTTAAAGGTAGGAATACAGCACAGGCTTGAGAATGTCAATCCAGTGATTACAGGTTTACAGCCTGGGAAAGCCTCACTTCATGGTACTGGGGGCTACATCAGGTATACAGATATGCAAAGGACACAATCAGGTAAGTGTAACGACTGGAAAAGCCACCTCTCATGGTACAAGGGCTAGATCAGATATACAGCTATACAAATGCAATCAGGTAGATGCATAAACTGGCAAAGCCATGCCTCATGGTACAGGGGACTACATCAGATATACATCTATACAAAGAAAATCAGTTGGGGGCATACGTTGACAGAGCTACGCCTCATGGTACGGGGGCTAAACCAGGTATACAGCCATAGAGAGATAAATCAAGTAGGTTGCTGTCAAGTTAGATGCATATTCAATATTATAGAATGTGTCAGATAAAAAAAGGATGTAAGCATATTGGATATCTAAACCTTGATAAGGTGTTATGGCAGGTTGCATGTTATGTAGGTTGCAAAATAGGTGAGATACAGGACAAATCTGGTAGGCTGTTGAATGAACGGTCTTAAAAATGTAGAATTTAGATTTAAAAAGCAGCTCAGGAGTGAGTGCATTAGCAATCATTGCTTTTTAGGATGGGATAGAGCAGGACAGGCAGAAAGGGACACCACAGGTAGGTTTAAGAGGTAAAAACATAGTTGCAGGACACATCTGAGTTGAATCGTCCCTCGAAACAAAAGCAAAGTCGATGCTGAACTTGGGTGATTGATAGTACAATTTACGTTAATAGGCAATAGGAGGTGGGTGAGGTGGGAAACATGGGCCACCACAGGCAGA